>NW_023462991.1:0-16046 GCF_013731165.1 Rhagoletis pomonella | reverse complement strand
CACCACAAATATATGTATGCACCTAAAAAAATGCTATCGAAACATGAAAAAATTAATAAAAATTTATGTTTCCCGTTTTTTGAACTTCGAAAGCGTACGAACGTACGGTTCGCGACCGTTAGAAATGCCCATATGCCCATCTACAGCGTATGCGACTCACGTTTAGCACGTGAAAACGCCGAGAAACTCAATAAAGTATTTAGCGAAAAGTTAATTTTAATTTTTGTAACGCACACACTCACAGCTTAGCTATTTTGCCAGCTAGTCAAGCACGTTTCCTCGCGTCTCACGCTTCCCATCCCTTCCCTTCTCTACCTATGTACATATATTTCTCCAGCACTCTGACTGTTCGTCTATTTATTGTTTAATTGCAGAGAAGCCGGTACTCGAGCGCTTCCTCTATTCGATGTTTGGCGACGTGGAGAACGCCAAGCGACTGTTCGAACTCAACTATGCGCTGCGCAATAAGTATCCGCACATATTCCTGCAGCGCGATCCCACCGATCAAGAGTCACAGCAGCTGTTGCAAGTAGCGTGAGTAGCGTAATAACGGTGAACGGTAGAGGTGCAAAACTATCGATAGTCAGACTATCGATAGCATTCGATATTATTTTCAAAACTATCGATATATCGTCGATTAGTAGCGTATTTATATTCTTTTCGCTCAATTTTAGTATAAAGATTTGCTTAAAAATATATTCGGCAAGGCGTTGGGATACCCTTGTAAACTACTGGACACGTTTTTTTAATTGTTTATTTGTTAAGTTAGAAGTAAAGTTATTGAAAATTTGGAATTAATTGAAATTGAAAAGCTGGACGTGCTGAAATTTTACATTTGTGGTTTTAGATATCCTAAGTCATATATAAGGCATTCAGGATGTAGATTGAAAATTTCGAACACGAAGTCATTTCTTTTTATCTGAAAAGTAATGGTTTTTATTTACCTTCTATTAAATAGTAAATAGTGGTGAGTAGATAATATTAAAGTTTTGCTGTAAGTTAAGTTGTATCAGTTTTTTACTGGAGTAAGCGGTATTTAAAAAAATGCAAGGTTTTCCGTACTTTTCGAAATTTTTCATTACTCTTTTAAAAAAGTAGACACCAAATTTTTAGTTCAACTTGGATGTTTATAAGAAATGAAAAGAAAAGAATAAATAAAACTAAAATAAATATCGATATCGATAGACCAAAAAACAATCGATGGTAGCGAAAAATAAAAAACATCGATACTATCGATAATGCCATCGATAGTTTTGCACCTTCAGTGGTCGGTCGACGATGTTAAGGTGGCCAAACCAGTTATTGCGAAAAATCTCTGTGCAACTGATTTTTTTTTTAATACACGTGGATATGAGTTTTGACATTTTATGCATAACGGCTTAAATATTACGACTTTTATTTTTATCTTTCTTATAAAAACTACTTTTTCAGCGATCTAGTGCCGTTGCCTGGGTTGACACCGGACAAAAACAAGCTGCTCTTCTACCGCCTAACCGACTATGAGGCCGATAAGGTGTGATACTTGTTGTTTTTATCGTTGCTATTACTATTAAATATATGTATAGCAAATATTCCAAAAAATCGTATTAAATATTTGAATTTTAGTTCAATTTTACGGCCAGTATCAAAGTGTTCTTTATGATGGCGGATCTGCGCTTTGTCGTACCCGATGAGGCGGGCATGTGCGACGGTGAGGTACCCATTTTCGACATGGCTGGCTACAGCTTACGGCATGTGGCGCGCACGGTCTTCAGTTCGCTTCGCGTTTATATGAAGTTCGTGCAAGAGGCACATCCGGTGCGCTTGAAGGCCATACACGTGCTCAACTGCCCCTCCTATCTGGACAAGGTGCTGTCTGTGGTGAAGCCGTTCATTAAAAGTGAGGTTTTTAAATTGGTAAGTGGCCGGGGAGAGGTAGTAGAGAGCTTGCTAAATAATGTTTGAATTAAAAAATGCCTTTTCACCGCAAAGATCAATTTCCATCTACCCAATGCCGATACACCGTACAATTACTTCCCGCGTGAAATGCTACCGGAGGAATATGGCGGAGCAGCGGGAAAAATGGCTGACTTGAAAGAAAAATGGGTTAAAATGCTGATAGAGAAGAGGTAATTGTCAAGGGAAAATGTATTGCCGCATCATGTATTTCGAAGCTCAGTCACATATGTATTCGAGTGCAGTGAAAACTGCGTGCAATTGGCTACCGAAAGCCACATTACGAAGCTTCGGTTTGCCGCTGGCTCCTCACAATCTTTGATACAAAGACCACTTGAGTTCGAAATGTATGATTGGGCACTAAATTTCAGTTGCTAAAATGAAGAAACACTTTTCAGAGATTACTTGATGAACCCCGATGCGTGGAAGATCGACAAAAGCAAGAAACTAAAAGCTGCAACACAGACAGAAACAAACCGAGAGCCGGATAAAATTTGCCAGAGTTTGAAAACACTGGAAATCGATTAAAGAAATAGTTATCAATGTAAATACGTCTATCGATGTGTAAACATATGCGCATGTAAAGAATAAAAAAAACCCTAATTTAGAAAAGAGCAATTATAGTAACAGTTAGCAAAAGATAAAAAAATGCTGCTAAAATTCCGCAGTAAGAAGCATTGAATTGCATTTTCAACTCTTTAACTCTTCATTTACCAACTTGTATGCAATGTGCCATTTGCTCAAAGGCGGCACTTCCTCGAAGCTTGCACACAATTTGAGTTGAGTTGTTGCGCTGCCTTTAAAAAGTGAACACGCACACATGCATACATACATACGAACACACACATAGTCTCAGCAGCAACATGCCGTAATTCATTCAACTCATTCATGCAGAGGACACACTCAGTCGGCGCTGTGTTGTGCACTTCCTTTTTCTGTTTGAAGTGCCTGTCGCAGGGGAGGAGCGGACAGTAGTAAAGCGTTGGCACCACCATCGGTCGTAGGCCTTGCTATGGAGTTAAAAAATGAAAAAAAAAAAAAAAAAAAAGTGATAAGAATGGACGGAAAATCGTGCAGTTGCGTTGAGGTGAGCAAGCCTACTAAGGAGAAGTATTCCTTTGGAAATGCTATGCACTTGAAGCGCATTAATCACGCCCGTTTATCAGGAAGAAAAGTCACAATGCGGCGAAATGAAATTTCGGAAAAAATTAGAATACTGTGAGGTGTAAATATATAAACAAAGCCAAAGGAGCTAAATGCCTCAATAGGGGTGGTGGAAGGCGAAACGCTGCAGACGCGCCGTGCGCTAATTCGATGAGTCACCTGCTGCGCTCTTAAATGACTTTGTCAATTGATTCTGATTCGTAATTAAAGTTTTTACAGCAGACTAAATGAAATGCAAATTTTCTACGGCACAGCAAGTGCCTTAAAGTAATTTGCAACATTCTGCCAAACAAAGTGTTGCGGCAGTGGTGGTAATTTGTGGTGCAGCATGAGAACGAACTGCCTCCGTCGATATGAAAATTATTTACAATGGTATAATAAATTGCGTTAAAGCTTTCGAAAATTTTCATCCACATGTTTGTAAATAACCAATGGATATCGATTAAATTTTCGATAAAGATGACTGAAAAATCGATAAAAATATATGTAGTTAAAAATTTCGATAACAAGTACTTCAGCCATCCACGGCTTTTAATATATAATATATCGATAACATAGTTATATACCTGTATATATCAGTAAATGCATCGATAACTTAATCGAATAAATTGGCGATAACGCGATCTATAAATATATTGTTGCATTAATAAATGTATCGAACGTCGATAAATAAATGCATACATACTTATGTACATACATACACCTATCAGCTGATTTACTATTAGAAGTTAAGTAACTCCACGTATATAAGTACAAACAAACATACACATACAAGAACTCATTGACTCGCAACTAACATCCCATAACGTTTATTTCTTTTCGATGAATTTGTACTAAACCTCGTCTCACCAGCGTTGTCGCAAAATGAAAAACCAGCATTGCAGCACACTTAACCCATATCGAGCCAGCAGGGGAGCGTGAGAAGGTGACTGCAATGCAGTTTCCTCAACTAGAGATGCTGTCAGAGCACAGCACGCCAACGGCCACGCACGGCAGGATATCAGGCAGGATGTTGATTGCAATTGTCTGTTCAGCGCTAAAGTCGGGGCAAAAGAGAGGCAAAAATCTACTTCAAAGTAAGTAAAGGCGTGGGTGGCATACGTATGTGGCATACATGTAGAAGCATTCGCACGATTGGTTTTTGTCGACTCAGTCAATGACACTGTGTCGGCTGAACGGGTGGATCAATGGTGCCAGCAGTCACATCGCTGTTGGGTGAGTGTATTAAGTAAATGGTCGCAAGCAGGAAAAATCAGTACGATTTCGATTAAAAAAGGTCGATAAGTCAGTGTGTTAAGAGTGTTTAAAAATAAAACTAGAACTGTGACAAATAAAAAATGCTACATTTACAAAAGTTTGAGCCTTTGAAGCGCCCTCTGCCACCCACCAACCATCGTCGTTCGCGGAAATTGCATTGTCTGACCGCAGCGCCTGAGTGCATTCAGTGCACGCTGACACTTGCCAATGAGCGTTTTGTATGGCGGCACTGCTGCTTCCGGTGTTTTGTTTTGGGCCTGCAGCGCCAACACGCAACACCCAACATGTTGCAGTCAGTCACTGCTGGCGTACATACCAAATAAAGTAGCCGCACCAACGAGCAGCGCTGTGTATTTCTAATCCTGCGGTTGCATTGTGTAGATGTCTGAAATGTCGACCGGTTGAATAAAGCGATCAGCGGACAGTGAGTGGTCTTCCAAGAATACCGTCATTTTTTAATGATTTAAGTGACAAAGGAAAGCGGAGAAGTTTTATGGGAAACATAAAAATTTAATTCAAAAGTAAAACAAAATTGCGGTGTAAGATTTTAAAGTGCAAAGCGTTAAATGAAATATGAAAAGAAAATGCTGATGAAAATCTTCGCTTGAAAGTGTGCAGTATGCTGATCAATAGAAAATAAACTTAAATGGATGTGTGTTTAAAGTATCTATATAAAATGTATGTACATATAAACATACAGCTTAAGTTTAAAATTTATAAAAAGAAAATATCAAAATGAAAAATGGATTTGGTTTAAATTACATTCGCAGCGTACTCTGCATTCAACACGAAAATAAGTAATAAAAAAACGCCGCAGCAGTTGAAAAACTCGATTTACTAAAATTTAATCTAATGATTTTAATAAGGCTTTTAAACTGTATCTTAAAACCTTTTTTTAATCAAAGTGTCCAAAGAAATCTTATATAATGAGCGAAATTGAATTTCAGCTATTGCGTCAAGTTTTGCTTTCATCAATTTGTAAAGGATTCTTGAAATTTTTGTAGTTTTTCCCTCACTTCACGGCCTCATGGTGTTTTTCATTTCTACTACGCCATCTCCAGGTATATGTACATTTATTTACACAACTACATAAAGCATCAACGACTCCTAGTAGGAATTTCTCTGTGGTGCATTGCTGCAGGATTTCCAATGCGCAGTGAACAAAAAAAAAAAACAAAAATAAAATAAACAGCGAGACATCGCAAAAAAAGGCAAACAAAATGCCTACACATCAAGCTTTCTCAGTATGTAAGCTATGTACCTACATATGTACATACATATTTCAGTCGTGACTTGAGCGGCCAACACTCTTGGGCACAGTGGGCGCGGGAGGCGGGGAGGAAGCACGCAAGCTTTGTAGTAATGAGTTGCCGGTTGGCATGCTAACCTAAAATATAAGTAAAGAATAACAAAGAAAACAACTATGCGCGGTGGTGTGTGCGCGCGAATGAAGAAAAAAGGCAAAACTTTTAGGGTTAACAGCTGAAAAAGGTACAAAAATAATAAACTAGAAAAAGAGCAAAGGCAAAATGTCGCTTCTTCTAGGCAAACATAATGCTTCGGCATTATGTGTATACAAATACAAAAATACAGTGACTCAAACAAATGACCACGTGTTGATTTTCTTCAAATATTCGTAATGTTCTTCGAGCTAAATTTTTTGTGTTATTTTTATATAAAAATATCGTCTAAGCTTTGACCAAAACCGTGTAAAAATTCAAAACAAATTTTCATCAAAATTTCAACTTTTTATTCTGAATTTTTAGAAAATTTTTGGCTATGCAGTTTTATAGCCCACACAATTTTAGTATAATGAAAATTTCCAAATATCAACGCAAGTTTTCGTTATATTAAAAAACCCGAAAAAGTAACCTAAAAAAAAAAATCTCAAAAATCAACGCGAATTTTTAGCCGTTTGAAACTTGAACTTCATTAGACTAAAATTGTATGGGCTATAAAACTGCATACCCAAAAACTTTCTAAAAACTCAGAATAAAAAGTTGAAATTTTGTATAAAGTTGAAAGTGTGATTTACACGGTTTTGGTTAAAGCTTAGACGATATATTTATATAAAAATAACACAAAAAATTTAGCTGGAAAAATATTACGAATATTAAAAAAAAAAAAACATTACGTGGTCATTTGTTTGAGTCACTGTACATATGTGTATATATAAGCATTTTACTTAACCAATACGTATACAGAGCCAAATGCGCCGTCATACCTCCCCCACGTAAGCATAATTATATTTATGTACGTCGTACATATTTATTGTACATAGCGTGCAGATTGTAAACGCAAAGCAGCAAAAATTATAGCGTAATGAAAATGTTTATTAATATTTCGACATAACAGTACCAGAGCAGAACCACTCGTGTGTACATCAAAATTACACGTATTAATGTATGCATTTGTGGGTGTGGGTGTGGGTGTGGGTGTGTGTATGCCTGCGCGTTAAGCCCCTCATTGATGTTGTAGTTTTTACTAAGTATTACAATAGAGCTTTACAAGTAAGCTGTATCAGAAAACAATTGCGCCACCGCCTTTCTTTATGCTATAAATACTACTATTTTGCTTGTACGATTTTTTTTTGGCAGTCTTGGGTGCCCAACGACTCCGAAGCGGATGAATGATTTGATGTGCCGGCACGGCGAATGAGGGTGGTTGCCTGTCGGCGTTCTGCGTCGACGTCGGACGTCCGCCAACTTCAAGCCATCTTCGTCTATTGCTTTGTATGTACACGCACGCACCCCCGCGTTTCGCTAGAAAGCCGGCTTATGTATATATGGATATATGTACATATGTATGTGTATAAATTTATCTATCTTTTGTTTTGTGTAGCATAGCAGCAGGCGCATAGACAATGACACTTCACTACAGCAGGCAACCGTTTAATCGAACAAGACAACAACGCAACAACTCGAGCCATCGCAAACATGTTGGTTCAAAGAATTGGTTGGTTTTTATGCAGCACAAATCAAATGCTACACAAGAAACTACAGTCGACACGCGCTGTGCGCCCCACTGAGTTGTTGCCTTTGTAAGAAGTACTGTTCTAACGGTATACAGTAGGGGTGTATACATACATACGTACACAATTTTTTGCTTATTTTTTGCATGTGTTGGCGCGTAAGTCTGTGTGTGTATGTAATCATACCATGCAGGAATTTCTTAACAATTAAGATGCATTTCAACTCTCAGCTCTTTCTCTGATGGCACAGTCTCAAGAAGAAAAAATTAAAAAATCTAATTTCACAATACACATACATACATAATGTATAAATCACTAATTAAATACTTAAGTTAAGTTTTCAAAAAATATTCACAAAGTTTTTCATAAATTCTTGTATGAGGTTAAAGACCTATGCGTGTATCTCAAAATCGAGTAAGTTTTGTATGAAATTTCGCATTTAATATTCGTTTACTTAGACCAAACAACTGAGCTAACAAAAAACTTCTCTTTAAATGAGCTTTTCGCATTGAAGAAATGTCTCTTACGCGATATAGATTTTCCTTTGGGGTACATAATAACAAAGAACTGCATGCACACATGTATATACATAAGTATGATTAAATGGGGTTTTGGGGCTATTAACTAATACATTGGAGAGTACTACACTGAGGGAAATAATGCATAGTAAAAATGAATACTTTATATTTGATTGTCGTTTAAAAATGTTCGTATTTAAAAATAATATTTTCATACAAAATTTATTACGCACGTATTTGACTGTTCACATCTGAGTATGGATATGTAAGTGTACATACGCACCCCAAGCATGCAGAGCGCCGCACTGAGAGCGGTGACGAAACACACATACACACATAGCAAGAATGGTAGAATGAGAGTAGAATTCTCAAGAATTTCTGTCAATCGTGCATACATAGTACATACATATTTATCCGGACAAATCGCGTTCTTTGGTGTTGATGGATATTCAACATTTGAAAGCAAATTTATATGACTGAGTGTAGCTGAGTGCGCAAAGATGCTTGCCACAAGTTGTTGGTATCCGGAGATGGTCGGGTTCGAATTCCGCTGCAGGCAATATGCAAATAAATTTTTTTTTTAGTTTTTTCTTGATTATTCACTTCTCGGATGCTTTTTCAGTACGAACGCGGTCATTTTAATATGCGCGTAATTGAATTGAATATTTACCGATATACAGTACTTTCGTTGACGTTTATAGTAAGATCAATTACGTTTCTATTTGATTTTAATATTTTTTTCCCTCAGTGTAAGAACAACATTAGATAAAAATAGAAAGAAAAATTGCAGGCGTTGATGAAATAGAGCAAAACAAATACATTTATCTAATTGCATACAACGCAGTTTTACAAACATAAGTTCACTCTAGTTCGATGTGTGTTGAAGTTCTATCGCTTAGAGTAGGTACTTTTTCACATTTGAGTATGCGCTAAATATCACGCAACCAGCATCCACCCCAAACACGCAATTCTACTGATCGGTGCCTATTGAGAATGTTTCAAATTAAGTGAAAATAAAGGAAGTGTTAACAAGTAATTTGATATGTTTAACACTTATGCAGGTATTTTTGGTTTTAGTAAAAACGTCTTAGCTTGGAAAGGCAGAGAAAATCGAGTCATTTATTTTTTATTGAATTTTTCGTAGCCGTTTGAAATAAAACTCCAAAAACTGGCTTGCTCATCGCAGGCATTTTCCATAGACCGTCCCCCCCTAAAATTTTACAACTTCAACCCTTTCTTAAACCTTGTTAACCTCTGGAAAAATGAATTGCTCATTTCAACTAAAATATTAGCTTAATTTTATTTATGATGTCATTGCAATGGCATTTTTAAAAGCAAATGTCGGATTACACAGCTGGAACAGACTAGGCGAATAATTATATGTATGTAAGTCATGGTTAGCGAAATTTGACATACATACATATAGTCACGTGAAAAATAATAGGTATACGATATTTTGACAGTTTTGCCTTTTTTGCGTTTGTTTGTTGTGATGTTTATTACATTTTTTTTTATAAAAATACAGCTGATTATCTAACAAAACTATATATGGGTATATAATGGTTATGTAAGCGGGAAAATTTTTGCGAAAAATGGTCCTGCTGGCTGGCGCTAGGGTCAAGATATCTTTAAAAACCGTTTATGATCCGATTTGGTTAGAATTTGGAGTTGAAAGTTTCAACTTGAAACATAATAAATCATAGGTTTCCAAAAAATTTTCGACCTAAAATTTACAATTTAAATGCATTTAAAATTCATTTAAAAGAAATTTTAACAAAAAAATACCAATGGAAATTTATGTCACGTAAAGGAAAATTGAAATAAGTTGCATTGATTCCAAAAACTCCAAAAACAACTAGAATTCCCCCAAATAATATTGAAAAAATGTTTCATGAAAAGAGCCATCATTCCCAATCAAACAATTTCCACTTTTGTCACATAACGACACTCTCTTTAATTGCGTATATTTTATTAAATTCCAGCTTAAGAAAATACGCAGCTAACAATTCGCGTAGATTTTTGAAATTTTTTTTTTTGTGCGGAAGAAAATAATAACTTCATCCGCAAAAAAATTTTCCTTGCCTAATAAAAAGTTTGATGTAGAATTTTTCTAATTTTTATATAAAGTTTGAAATTAGGACTTACATATATGTATGGTTTTTGTTAGATAATGAGCTGATTTTTTATAAAAAAAAATAATAAACATTAAACAAGCAAAAGGAAAATAGCCATAACTATTATTTTTCACATGACTGTATATATACATACATATATTTATTCGTTTCATGCAACAAAGTGCGTGTCATGACGATTCGCGTTTTTTGTGGCTAAAATGTGGCTATATATGTACATATGTATGTATATATTTGCATATTTATAATACACCAGGGACTCAGCGCATACGAATAACTAAATTGAAATAAAGTTTCTATTCTATTTTTATTAGTCCCATTTTTACATTTCATCCGACGAAAATTGTATTTGTTAAAAGTTAAATAAAGATTTCTGGGGAGTTTAGATTTTCAATGTAGTCAAAATTGGAAATTTTAGTGGAGAATTTCATTTAAAAATTTAAAAAAGTAAAATGCATTTATGTCTTCTTTAGTAAGTTTGATTTGGTTTGGTTTTAAGAAAGCAGATAGAACTTTATAGCTGATTAAGAATAATAAGGCGCTTTAATTTCCAAATTGCAGGTTGTTTTAAGTGGACTGATTTTTTTTTCAGCAATATATTACACTACCACTTTTCTGCTCTTTTGCACGCTTTTTATCGTTAGCTTTCTTCACCTTTTCTGCTTAATCAGCGAAGCCATTTTGCGGTTGCCGGCGCATGGCACGAAAAAGGCAGCACTGCCTGCGGCATTTTCTGCAGTGCGGCACCAGTAGCGCTGCGGTTGCGAAGTACAACCAAGCTCTTAAAAAATATATATATATGTATATGGCAGGAAGTTAAAGCAGCAGCGAGGAGTGTAGTAAAGTAAAGCAATTTCCTATTGTTTTTCGCATTTTTCGAAGAAACTAATTGAGCGCTTCAAAACGCAGTCGGGCACTTTCCATACAGGGCATACATTGTTAAAAGTTACTCGTTAAATACTTAGATCAACTCGTTGAATAGTTTAAGCATATCTTTAGACATTTTTTTTTTGCTTTTGCTTGCAAGGCTCAGTGCATTATTTTAATTTATTGCCCGCACACTGGCACGCTTTGCCAGTAACTAACCTCACATAAGTTTTGCACCAGACATGCCACCACCACCACCACCATCTACCAGCCACTACAAACAAGCAGTACAACCATTAACCAGCAATAAATCACTTGCTGACCCATTTCCACCATTTTGTTGTGGTCATTGATCTATCGGCGAACACACATACATATTTACACACTACCATACACCTCACATTTTGCAGCAACAGCGCCAGCCAGTAGACGTAACAGTAATCGATTTTAATTCGCTGGCCTAGCAGCCAGCAGAGCAACGTCTCGCATGTCCGGCTGACATAACAATTAAAAACCAATTAATATTAGCAAATTTACTTTTATAATAAAGTATACTAATATTAACACGTTAAACTAGGAAACAAGTTAATAGTGCGATAAGAGCCAATAAGCGAGGTGTACTATTTACATATGTACATATGTATGTGTATCATAAAAGTGATGTATGTAAATAAATTAAATGAACTGACGGCCGGACTGAAGTGCCACCAAAATGTGTGAATAATTGTATAAGTTTAAGCAAAATGGCGCTTGAACTTCAACTAAGTTTTGATGGACATGCGAATATTACGGTAAATAGCTGCATGGACAAATGAAGGAGAGGTTTTACTTTTGATTTTGAGGAAAATTTCTTAAAACTTAAACAAACCGATTGTTTTAAATATACTTATGTACACTCCTTGAAATCACTATTACTCATACGCAGCGTAGTACCCGTTAAGCGCTTCGATGTTGCTAGCGCAAAATGCAATCAAAATAACCTTCGGCAAGTCATAGTTTGGCCTCCAAAAATTTCATTATTACACGCACATGTCCACACCTACTACACTGCCACAACTCTTTCGCAAATTCTTATTGAATATCTATGAACTCAGCTCATGCAACCAAATTCGATTTCTGCACTACTAATTTTAGTTGCCTCGCTTCCTTTGTGGCCTTCGAATCGCAAACATCGTTTACACTATTATTTAACTTTTCACGGCTGCTAATCTTAAGCATAGCTGGTGGCCGTTTAGGCCGTTCAAATAGACCGTTACGTGTTGACTCTGCTACGGTAATCGACACCGTTTGTACGGCAAGTGGCAAATGGCTGTGTATGCTTGTATGTGTGTAGGTTTATTTGTGTGCAAGCCTTCATAGACGCTTGACTAAAGTTTACTATGAGGTAAACATTTTGATTTAGAAATGCTTGCCGATTTACTGCGCAAATATGTATAAACACAAACACAAACACATAAATACACATTTTGCACTGAACGCTGAAATCTAATTGTGGCAGTTTATGTGGAGGCAATGGCGATGGCGGTAGATTTGGATTTAACTTTAATTTATGCAAGCTTGATACGCTTGATTAAAGAAAAACGTTTAATTTTTAACCGACTTCCAAAAAAGGAAGAGGTTATCAGTTCGTCGGAATACTTTTTTTTTTTTTTATGTATGTTACCGCATAACTTTGGATCACGTCAACCGATTTCTTTTTGCATCGGAAAGGTAGTGTCTCAGAGTTGGTCCCATACTAATCTGGTTAAGATCCGATCAGTGGATCATGAGATATATATGTATATATATATATTTTTTTTTTATATGAGAGTTGAAGTCGGTTTTTTTTTTTGCTAAAAATTACTTGTTATTTTACTTTTTTTGACATGAACAGGATTTGTTTCCGAAAATACAGTAAAAACATTTGCGATAATTATAATTTTATAAGGCATGGAAATTTGAGTGGAATTAGGTGGACATTTTTAAATTCTTGGACATCAAAGCAAATAAAAGATAAAATAAAATATACAATTACTTATGTAGCTAAAACCGATTTTCTTTGTTTAATATTTTGATAATAAATAGTAGGTACCCAAAATCAACTATTCGGTTTTTTTTTCAAAATCTCTTGTAAAACATTTTCGGGACAGTGAATAATATAAAGATTTGAAGGTCCGTCATCGCGAGTTTTTATATTTTGTATAAATAAATGAGAGAGGAATCTTTTTGTTTTAATTTTGAAATTTTTTAACTCGGTTTTTTGACGTGATTTTTCCATAAATTCACTCCTCCGAAAGTCATTGTAGGTAAAAGTAACAATTAAATTTAACAATTTGATTGAGAACGAAGAAACACGAAAGAATCCGAATCTGTAGTGATTATCATGTACATATACATATGTATTTTATAAAAATGAACTTTCGGCCAGTTTAACTCACTTCCGGTTGCTACAGGAAGTTGATAATACCACCAAAAGATGGAACATCCCCGATTTGCTATGCCATATTTTTGCCCACATTTCACAGGGGGGGTGGACGGGTGCTCTAGGACACCCTTTATATCGCTCGTCCGATACGTTGACTGAAAAAAACCAGTCTAATACACATCCATGCACAAGAGAGTGTCCGGGTGCTTTCATTGCCTAAAAAGTTTGGCATTGAGACCACACATTGATAAAACAAAGCACCACAAATGGAAAATAAATAAGTAAACAAAAAGCAATTATCGTACTAAGGCGACGGTGATAAATCGCGTTGTCGGTTACTTCCGTTCTGCACAAAGTTTGTGGTTTTTTTCCATTGAAGGTATGTTGAGTTGAACAATTTTAGTCAAACTCCAAGTCCATGGGTAAAACTATCAGACCTTACTTGCTTGGCTAAAATATCACTGCATTCCAGCATATTTTGCGGTTGTTCCTACTTTTTTGGCAGTCCACTACTTAGCGAAACTATTTCTGTATCTATGCAGTGACCACATACACAATGCTTTATGTGAGTATTTACATATGTATGAATGGGTAAATGATGTTGGCACCATTTAACTTTAAATAAATGCCCCAAAAGGCGGGCCAGCCGGTCCTGTTGCTTGAATTTTATGGCTTAATGAGCCATAAAGGCGCGTTCTGTATGCAATAGTGCACTTCGGAAGGCTCTGTGTGTGTGTACTCCGTGTGTGTGTGTGTGTGTGTTTGTTGCAACAGCGATAGTTGTTGAGAATTGCTATGTCACAAAAAGTGTTTTTTAAAATTAAACAGGCACAGACAGGCACAGACAGGCCAAGCTAAGACAAAAACACAAACAAAACGAGCGACATTCTGCTGCTTTTATTATTTAGTGAACTAACAAACAATGCAACGTGCGGCCTAATATACATACATATATATATATAAACACGTATGTTCATTTATGTTTATGACATTATTTATTTTGGTGCCTCTGTATGCACATCCGTCGGTTGCATGCCACCACGGGCGGCCGACTTGCTTGGCTTGTTGCATTGTTGGTTACACTTTGGTAATAACCTCGAGTTTATTGCCCTCAAGGGCATTTGGATATTTGCAGTGCAGTTCAGCGCGCCTGAAGCAACAATGGGCCCACAAAGGCGCGACTGCTGGCAGGACAAGAAAAAACACGCGCATATAAATGTGAACGTAGCGAAGGCAATGACATGGTTGCATGCTCAAACAAAACTTAACGAATATTTAAGAACTAATAATTAAAGGAATGGGAACTTCAAGAGGAGTGGTGTACCTTTAAAGCTAGTTGTGTGCTAGTATAAATTATATAAAAGTATTTATTTACTCGTACAAGAAAGTAAACCAGGTTTGAGAACAAGTGGAAAATTCAATACAAAAATTAAAATTGAGTTAAAAAATAAAAGAAAAAAAAAACATACAGATGCACTTACCGACGAAATTTGAATGTAAAAAACTCTTTAAAAGCGAGCAAACTGTAAATCTCTAAATGTTACTCATACGCCATGTTGTGCATACCAGCACCAATCATCAGCGCAACCCCGAAGCGAAGCATCTACATATCTATGTAAAGTGTGCAATTTAAAATTTATGGTGACAATGTGCTAATTTACGCGACGACTGCAAAAAAAAGAGCTCATAAAAGCAACGAAATAAAAGTCGCTGACTCCAACTCCAGCCGGCCGAGATGGAGACGCGCAAACAGAAACGGCTCGGCGCCGCTCCAATTGCATCGTTCGAGAAGTCATTCGAGGATTCCGCCTCAACGGCCACCACTGCCAACAGCAGCACCACCAGCTCCATCACCAGCAGCAGCTCAGCTACAGCGGCAACTGTTTTTCCGGCAGCGCCGCTCTCGAGTTCAACGACGCCGAGTGCTATACAGGCACATGAAGCGCTTGCCAAGGACATTAACAGCAATGGCGATATGATGGTAAGTCAAATGTTTAAGTGTAGCGATTTGTAAGAGCTTTGCAATTTATGCACTGCAAAATTTTATGCTAATACGACGATAGAAAATGTGGTAGCTTAATTAAATTCCCCTCCGTTTTTGAAAACCAACGCGCGCCCTTCAAAAATTTGCTTCCAAAATATACTTGAAAAAAAAAAAAACGAAACTGTCAAAGTGTTGTCAACGCCGCATAGACGCTAGCTTGTCTGCGCTATCAAGCGCTAAATATTTGCATTGCAAAGTGAACCGTGGCTGACTTTTAATTTGGCGTTTTATGTAAATAAGCCAATGGCGATTTGCAGGCGAACTCACGCGCGCCGCTCAACGCTTTTTGTCACTTGAATTCAAAGTCACGTGCCCGCGGTTGTCAAAACGAGAAGGCCATAAAGTACTACATACAACAAATATAATGGCTGGAACAGCAGAATGAGGGCTAATAATGTAAACAAAAGATTTTGCGCTTTGGCTCTTTCGTATTCTTGCTCTCTCACTCTCTCCCTTGCGCCTGGCTGTCTAAAGCTTGATTTGCTGACAATGCGCAGAGCATAAAGCTCGCGATTTACATAGAAAAGCTTTCGGCGCGCTGCGCCCAACAGCTGTGGTCGCCATGCACACACCGACTGACAGAGCTGTCAGCTGCTGGGCCATGTGAAAGCTCTCAAGCGCCTCGTAGCCAGCCGATGTGTATGCGAAAAGCGCGCACGCTTCCCAGCAAAGCTCACGTGCCCAGTCGCCAGACAAGTCGTCGTCGCCGCTGACAAGCTGCTGGCTGTCAGTTGGTGTTCGGTGCGTGCGTGAA
>NW_023462990.1:0-16052 GCF_013731165.1 Rhagoletis pomonella | reverse complement strand
TTAGTTTCACCAATTCTAGTACGTAACAGCATATCCACCGAGCTGCAGATCACTGGCTGCACGTTTCTTTTTACTAGTGCTCTACGCACACGTATTGTCAGACGCCCCTTCTATATCGAGGAAAGCGCAGAGCACTGTTTCTCCACATTCAAAAACCCCATGAATTTCGGTTGACAGTTGATACAGTGCTGTGTCCGTGGACCTTACAGCTCTATATGCATGCTGACAAGTGTGTAGGGGTTTTGCCTTCAGAATGCTAGATCTAATATGATTGTCTATTACCTTTTCCATTGCTTTTAACGCAAAGGAGGTAAGGATTATAGGTCTAAAAGACTTTGCTAGCGAGTAATCCACCTTCGGGATAAGGATTACTCGCGCTCTCCTCCACACCTGTGGAATGTAAGCTTCCGAAAGACTGCTACTCATTATGTCCACTAGGTGTGGTGTTAGATTCTCTCCAACCTGCTGTAACATGACTGGGCGGGTGCCATCTACCCCTGGGGCATTGCAGCGCTCAACCGATCCCAACACCCCTGACTGAATCCTGGGTGAAAATACTTCTTGCAAGTTTCCAGGCACATTGTCGTGGTCTAGTTCGCCGGACCTCCGGCTCCAGTTATAAGGTAGTGGCCTCCGGGAAGTTTGTTGCAAGCAGAGTGGCTTCCATCTCATCTTTGCCATCTTTTCCATCTCTCAGATGCCATCCGGAAGCTTTGGTGCTAGTTCTGATTCGGCCGTTCTTCCGGCTTGAGCCTTGTGTAACCTAGCGGCTGCTGGAGAGTTCGAGATACCTTCACAGAAGGTTCTGAAACTTTCTCTCTTCGTTTTTCTGACCTCTTTGCTGTAGATCGTTAGTTTAGCTGTCTATTCCTCTCAGCATCCCCGCGCGCTTGGCCTTGTTAAATAGGCTGCGAACCTCCTTCCGGATATCTGAGGGCTCCCGAGACCACAACGCGCTCTTGGCCTTCCCCTTCGGCTTGGTCTCCGGGCACCTAAAGTTAAAAGTGTCGGTAATTATCAGGGTTGTTGGGAATATTATTCCGATATAAAAGTCCTTTCCGGATAATAAACAAACCGCTTATCTAAACGAGGAAAGTCACATATTAAAAAAATATTTCAATACAAATTTTTTATTAATCACCATAGAACAAAACTTGTGTCAGGTATATGAATTTCTTTAGCATTAAATTATAAAAAAATGTGAATAAAGGTGGTTCATTATTTCTGTTTAAAAGCTATTTCAGTCCTCTTTTATATGATACCAAATTTGTTTAATTTGGACAGGCGGTTTGTTTATTATCCGGAAAGGTCTTTTATTTCGGAATAATATTCGCAGAAACCCTGGTAATTAGGTACGCCAACCTGTTAACATTATGTTCTAGCGACATACAGCCATCTCTTCTATGTTGCCTCTCTATACCAGGTTGGTTAAAATGTAATCATTTCTGCATTCCTGGGGTTCCTCATCGGAGGACTTACCGTGTACTCAACTCCGAGCAATCTAGATAATTGTATGATCAGTCAAAGAAGGCTCCGTGGACACTCTCTATTGTGTGCTCAGATCGTTACCCAGGCTGTTGCTTAGGGTGAGGTCAAGGACCTCCTGTCTTACTCTGGTGACAAACGTCGGACAATGTCCAACATTTCAATAGAAGTTATAGCAGCTATTTCTGAGATCACCACATCTCATTAGACTTCTTTTTTCTAGACTTTCAGCAGGGAACGAACCCGTATCATCGATGTGCAATGTTAGAAGCGTTAACCCCTGAGCTGTGCACACCCGTAAGCTCTTGGTGCTAATCAATTTCCTTATTTAACCTACTGCTATCCAGAGCGTGGTTGTGTTCCATTAATATTTATTTCAATAGTGTTATTGAGTTTTGTATCACAATTTGTTTTTTAGGATCAATGGAAAAAACAACTTAGCTTAAGCGGTAGAAGTTAAAGCAGCTATTTCGGAGATCACCACATCTCCTCATCAGACTTTTTCAGGGACTTTCAGCAGGGATCGAACCCGCATCATCGATGTGCAAAGTCAAGAGCGCTAAACACTGAGCTATGCACACCCCGTAAGCTCTTGTTGCTAATCCATTTCTTTATTCAACCTACCACTTTTTGTTAATTCCATACATGAAATAGATCCATTACATAGTTTCAGTCAGGCTCATCCCAAACTGTATATTTGTAAATTTTTTTTTGGCGTATTAATATTTATTTCCATAGTGTTATTGAGCTGTGTACCACGATTTGTTTGTTAGTAAAAATGGAAAAAACAACCGAGCTTAAGCGGTAGAAGTTATAGCAGCTATTTTGGAGATCACCACATCTCCTCATCAGACTTCTTTTCTCTAGACTTTCAGCAGGGATCGAACCTTTTACCTATTTTGTCAGTATTCGCAATAATAAAGTCGCTCGTATTTAGGTTTATCTAATTTATTTCCCATTTAAGAGTTCTTAAGTCTAGTCCTTTATTTGCGTCTTTTGTAGATACTGACCTTTTTTTTATTATCACTACGTATAATCTTGTTATAGTGCTTCGTTACTTTGATTTTTTGTTTTCACTTTAGAACCACAATAATTTGAAATTTTTATTATTTTTGTATTCGTGATCGGTTCTAGGAAAAGATGCTATTCTATTCTGTAGGGTCTGGAGTTCAGAATCGCAAAAATGAGCTGAGTTAAAAAATGGCTTTATTTTTTGTTATTGGCTGTACAAGCCTTCAGTTATGTTGGGTCTTTTATATCAATAACCTTTCGTATTTAGGTTTATTTAAGTTTAATATCTAATTTACTTAAAGTACTTAATAAAATTTCTTCTTAAAATTCTACTGCTTTGGAAGTGCTGGCTGGGGCCAGTTAGTTTCTTCTTGAATTTTTTGCTGCTGTTGTCCTTATTGGCGCTACTATTCCATGTGAACTTGCTGTTGTGGTCCTTGGCTGATAGGTGATTGTTGTTGTAGTAATTTACTGCGCCCTGCTCTATTTGTTATTATCCTGTTATTGTCACTTCGTTGGTGTTCAATGTTTCTCAGGCTTTCATTTGTGTTTATGCCTTGCTGGTATCGCACAATTCAAAGTGCTAGTTAGGTAATAATTACACTGTATAACAGGCAAAAAAATCCCCCGTGGTTTCCCAACGGTTTCTAGAGGTTTTGGGCCCGCTTAAACCGAATCTGAACTCTGAATTTTCAGGTCACCCCAGGTTTTCTGAAGAGTACGTGGTTTATTCAGAAACCGACATTTGTAGAAAAAAAATCATTGAACAAGTGTTAATGAAGGTTTTTGGGGTCAAGGAATCATAATACAATATTTATTTTTAGATTTGCCCTATACAGATGTCACTATAGTACAAAAAATTGGTGTTATAATACATTTTTGGAGTGCAATGGGGTATAGTCGTTGCGCTGGGTATGCAGTTACAGTCGCACGGCTATACTCAATCCCGACTCTTGCGTCCTCGTTCGCGCACTCTGGGCAACGTGAGCAACCCATGTGCAAGATCCGGTAACCAACCCGAGTGGAGCCTTGGGTAACGGCAGAAAGAGAGGGAGCTTTGGTGGGGCCACTGCGACTTATTCTATCCGAGGTGCCAACATCGACTCGGATCACTACCTTGTTGCAGCTTAGGTCCGCATGCGCCTCTGTGCAATCAAATACGTGCGGCAGGCATCGCGACGAAAGTTCGACATCGCAAAGCTGCAGTCACAACGGACAGCCGAAAAATTTAGCAACCGACTCTCAATCCTGCTTAATTAATAGAGCTGCAAAAACATCGGAGCACTATCGATAGTATCGATGTTTAAATATTTTTTTGAAAACATCGATGTTTTTCTTACTATCGATGTTTTTAGAGGATATGCCATCATTGGAAAGTTCATCCTTTGCTGATTTGGGGCAGGCAAGAAGTATAAAAACTAAAGCGTAATCAACTCATAATCTTTAACAGAACGGTAAAGCCTAACAATAAGTGTTCAGGGAAGTTATTACCAGGACCAAACAGTTTAAGCTTACAGCCTGCTGTCTTACTTTTTCCTTACGAAATAATGGAACGGGCATATATTTCTGTTGAAAACAAGGGTGCCTGGTACTCTTCACAAACAAACTTTAGCAAACCATAGTAGAAAGCGTAGCGAATTTCTTAATAACTTCGTACTGCTTAAGATAATTTGGCTCCATAAATTTTTTCTTGACCATTTCTTGGGCTTTTTTTATTCGTCGAACTAAATAAATGTTCGAAAATAATCATGAACATTTTTAAAGTTTGCTAACATAACAAAAATGTTTTCAAATTTTCAATCTCAAAAATACATTCTCACTTCCATTGCTCACTTCAGTTGCTCTCAAAATTTCAATCTTATAAAGTGGACAAACTTCAAAAAATAAATGATGGCTGACGAATTGAGCGAGCGGTTTTACCTTGAAATATTTGTATCAAGGAAAATAATAACATATAAAAAGAGATCTAGTTTTTATTAACCCGTAACTTTAATTTCGTTTCTGCTTGGATATAAAAATTTAATACCAATGGTTTGTCTCTACGGGCAGCATTGAATGCCGAATAACGAATATTTAAAAAAAATTAAGACCAACCAACGCAGATCTCCATTATTTGAGAATATCGAGCAACACTAGTGTGTCCATTGTAATTTTTCAATCCTTGAAGTAAACTGAATAAAATCACATTAAACTGTACCTAATTTTTGTTATTCTGCGAGTATATTTACCAATGTTTTTGTGCTTATCTAAGCGCTTAAAACGGATTTGTTTCTTGCTTATTTTCTTCAGCCCTGGTTATTACTAACAAATTGATTTTGTCAGTGCGATCTCTAATTGGGAAAATTAAGAATAAAAACCTGAAGTGTACCCGGGATTAATGCCTTTAATTTATTTAATAAGACATAATTTATAACACATATTAATAGTGTTGTTGCTTTATGAATACTTTTATATAATTATAAATTAAATGTGACCTTAAATACAAGTCAAATTAAAATTGAATTAAAATTACTTATTGGATAATTTTAAAATAATAAATGTAGTTTATTAAAAAATTATGTTTGTTAATTGATAAGGATTTCGGCTTGAAACAAAAAGTTAAAATTCTCAAGAAACCAAGATAGTATCGATACTATCGATGTTTTAGTGGCAAAAACATCGAAAAATCGATAGTTTCAAACATCGATGTTTTTGCAGCACTATTAATTAAGCAACTCCTCATCGCCTGGACATAAATGAGCAGTGGGACTCCATCTCCCAATCCCTTCGTACCCTCTGCGGAAGAGGTTGTTGGTTACTACAAACCGCGCAGAAACAACTGGTACGACGAAGAGTGCCGCGCGGCTGCTGCAGAAAAATACGCAGCATACAAAGCTACCCTTCAGCCAATGGCGACACGCGCGACAATTGAGCGTTACCGGGAGAAAAGGAGGGAAGAGAGACGCCTTTTCAAGAGAAAGAAAAGAGAGGAAGAAAGGCGTGAGTGCGAAGAGCTTGAGATGCTGGCAGACAGGAACGCGGCTCGAAAATTCTATCAGAAAATAAGGCAGCAATCAAATGGTTTTTAAGACCTGCAAAGATGAAGATGGAAACCTGGTAACAGATGTCCATAGTACACTTGAGGTATGGAGGGAACACTTTTCATTGCTTTTAAATGGCGAAACAGATGGCGTTTGATGAAGGAGAACCCGAAGCAATGTATAGGGACGAAGCTCACGTCCCTCAACTGGACCAAGACGAGGTCAGAACAGCAATAAAGCGGCTTAAGAACAACAAAGCCCCCGGAGCCGACGGTAAACCGGCTGAGCTGTTCAAAGCCGATGGCGAAGAGTTGGTGGGGCGTATGTACCAGCTTTTAAGCAGAATTTGGTCTGATGAATACATGCCCGAAGAATGGAATCTCAGTGTACTTTGCCCAATCCAAAAGAAGGGAGATCCCGCCGTTGCGCCAATTATCGCGGAATAAGCCTTCTTTATATTGCAAACAAGGTCCTGTCGACGATACTGTGTGAAAGACTGAAGCCGTTCACGAACCAGCTGATTGGACCTTATCAGTGTGGCTTCAGACCTGGTAAGTCCCCCATTGACCAGATTTTCACAGCACGTCAAATCCTGGAGAAGACACTAGATAAGCAAATCGACACACATCATCTTTTTGTTGACTTTAAAGCTGCTTTTGATAGCACGAAGAGGAGCTGCCTGTACGACGCCATGTCCAAATTTGGGATCCCCGCAAATCTAATACGGCTATGTAGAGTGACGTTGAGCACAACCTTCAGCTCCGTCCAAATTGGGAAGGACCTCTCCGCGCCGTTTGAGACCAAACGAGGTTTTAGCCTAGGCGATTCACTCTCGTGCGATTTTTTCAATCTGATGCTGGAAAGCGTAATAAGAGCTGCCAATCTGAATCGCAGCGGCACCATATATAGCAAAAGAACGATGCTGCTGGCGTATGCAGATGATATCGATATCGTAGGACTGAAACAAAGGGACGTAACCGCAGCATTTTCCATTTTAGAAAAAGAAGCTAAAGAGGTTGGTCTAGCGGTGAACGAGGGAAAGACAAAGTACCTCCTAGCGACATATAAAGAGTCCACGCGCTACAGGACACACGTCACTGTTGGCAGATATAACTTTGAAGTAGTGAAGGACTTTGTCTACCTAGGATCCAGCATAAACACCACCAACAACGTCAGCCTGGAGATCAAGCGAAGAATAACTCTTGCCAACAGGTGCTACTTTGGGCTCGGTAGGCAATTGAAAAGCAGAGCCCTCTCTCGATGAACGAAACTCACGCTCTACAAATCTCTCATTATGCCCGTTCTTTTATATGGCGCAAAATCTTGGACGATGTCGAACAAAGGCTTTGGGGGTTTTCGAGAGAACTATTCTACGCAAAATCTACGGCCCTGTTTTCGTGCATGGCGGATATCGGAGAAGATGGAATGACGAACTGTATGAGCTTTTTAACGACATGGACATAGTTAAGCGCATAAAAATAGAGCGATTGCGTTGGCTTGGACATGTTGTACGCATGGATGACGACTCTCCGGTGAAAAGATCCTTCGACTCCGCACCCATGGGTGGACAACGAAAGCAAGGGCGCCCACGATCGCAATGGAAGGACCAAGTGCAGAAGGACCTGTCTGCGCTCGGGATAACCAACTGGCACAAATTCGCGCAGGAGAGAAGCAATTGGAAAAGTTTTTGGTGTCGGCCCAAACCGACAAACGGTTTTAGTGCCAAATAAGAAGAAGAAGAATACATTTTTACTCCTCATTTCATTTTTTAAATAAAATTTTAATCAATATAAATTTGGACCAATTTTTATTAAGTTGGTAAAAAACAACAACAACCTACAATCACCTGAGGTATAAGTATTAGCTATTTTGGTGAATATCACTTCAACATCACCAGACTTTTCCCGAGACAATGAATCGAAATCCCCCCTTGTCTGTCCGCGGCAGTTGTGAATAGTTGGGCATCAACCAAGTCGGCTATCGATGCCCTGTGAAAGCTGTTACTGTTTGTTACTTAATATATCGCACACCTAGATCTAAAGTGAGCTAACTAAAAATTCTGAGAGGGAAATTAAACTTCTTGCGGATCGCACAGATTCAACGCGATTAATGCAAAAACAGGTATAACAGAAAATCTGAAGAAAATATCATTCGCATTATTTGGATGTAAGTCCCATCATTTGATTTATACAAAAAATTTCACATAAATTTTTTTTTCGAGTTCATCGTACTTTAGATCTAGGTTTGCGATATATTAAGTAACAAATTGTAAGTATGGCCTTGTTAAATAGGCTGCGGACCTCCTTCCGGAGAGCTGAGGGCTCCCGAGACCACAACGCGCTCTTGGCCTTCCCCTTCGGCTTGGTCTCCGGGCACCTAAAGTTAAAGGTGTCGGTAATTATGAAATAATTATGAAATAGATCCATTATATAGTTTCAGGCAGGCTCATACTGTGAGGGTTATAGGCCACCCAAATGTTCTGCTGGATTGCTCGAGCCTCGAAACGCTCTCATGATAACTATTATCAATGCGTGCTTTCAGCTAGAACATACTCATATACATACATGTATATACATATATATTTAGGCAGGTTAGCGAGTGTTCCGTATCAGGCATTTTCAACCCTGGAAAATGCCTTATATTACGCTCCCTGCTGTTGGTCGAGCCACTTAATAAATAGCTAGGCATTTATGAGTCGTCCATTTCATTTGGATCCGCAGACCAGTCAATATTGAATTTAAAATGTTCAGTGGCGTAGAGTGTACCTTAAAATAAAGTGCAGGCAATTTAAAAAGAAATAAAATTTAATAAAAATTGCGGTATTTGCTCCAGTACCATCGGTGCTTATTAAAAGTTATACACCTTCGCAGGAATTAGAGAAAAAGGTACGTAAAATCTTGTAATCAATTTAGTAGAGAAAAAAATAAATGGATATATGCGAATGTATACGCTTATCCGATTGGGGTTTCCAAGCCTAACTAATTGGACGTTTACGATTCCAGTTGGGTGCAGTGGAATCGAGCAAAGCTTGTGTCGGCGGAAGACACCGGTTGATTGCCCAATCCGTCATCCGAACGGAGAAGCATCGACTCCCGACTCAGGAAGGCGTACCGCAGGCACAGAAACGCATGTTTCCTCACTTACGTAAACCACTCGTTGGATGCCCACGTTCCAGACGACGGAACTGCTACTTGCCTAAGCTAAAGCACGTTAGGAGAAACCCACCAATAGTTTAAAGTGAAAGACATTTCTTCGACCTTCCCGTTCTGAAATTATAGTAGAACGCATGTGATTGCATAGTGATTTTATTGGCACCTAGTTGATGACCTCTGTGAAAGTCACGACTTACGGAAGAACAATAAGTACTTAGTCGAGGAATAATTTTTTTTGAAATTAAAATTTGAATACATAACTACCTGAGGAAAGAAAGTAGTGAATATGTATATAGATTTAGTATGAAAAAACGCCAAGAGAAGAAAGTTGTGCGCAGGAATCAAGAATTATTTAATTTGTTTAAAGCCTTACGCTACTTCACGAAAAGTAATATCGTTTCTGTTAATATGCCAATTGCTGTAATGTATCTTTAAGATTCATACAACAACCTCCTAATAACAGAAGAAGTTGCGTATTTACATATTAAAGTTTCTTTTTTTTCACTTTATTTTTTTATCACACATGTATGTATAAACGTAAAGGGCTAGGCAGATTATCCGCTTTATAAAAATTTATTGTTCAGTAGCTTCAAAATTTTACATCACTAGCGAACGTCACAACCGAAGGATCGAACAAGAAAAGAAAAGTAATACGATACATACGCGCTTGACGCAACTTCGAACATCATCGTCGTCGTTGGGCCCATCGTCGCTTCGTCATAGTTGTGTTATTCTATGTGTTCATCGGCGTAGCCAGAACGAAATTTAGGGGGGGAAGGGGCTCGACCCTATTAAGGTGGCATTTCAGGGTACTATTATATATATATATAAGGAAAATTTGAAAGTTAGGGGGGGCTCGAGCACCCCCCTGCCCATACCTGGCTACGCCCATGTATGTGTTAAATACATAGGTACAGTGAAACCCGCTTAAGAAACCCCCCGCCCCCCCCCGCTTAAGTGCCTAACCCGCTTAAGTAACCAACATTTTTGACCAATGTGAATTTTTGAATGTAATCTGAAGAAAATCCCTCTCTTAAGTACCTCACCGCTTATTTACCCAACCCGCCTAAGTACCTCAATTTTTCGTACCCCATTTACCATTTTACCTATAATTTTCCCTTTTTAAGTGCTCTTTTAAAATTCCTTAAAATATTTACATATTTTGAATCTCAGTGGCTGCGTAACACACCTTCGGCAAAAAAATTATAAAAAATTAACGGTAATTTTTAGCCACTTGAAACTTGCACATTACTGCACTAAAATTGAATGGGCTATAAAACTGTATACTCTAAAACACATCTGAGAAAAAAAATTTTAAATTTTGATGAATTTTTTCTTTAAGTGTTCTATAAAATCTTAAGCTTCGATTTACATGGTATTTGTTAATTAAATGTTTATGCTTTATTCAAGGAATTACATATTTATGTAAGTTAACGAAAAGATGTAACTACATCAATAATTATGTTCGCTTAAGTATCCGCATCGAGGTACTTAAACGGGTTCTTTTAAGAACCCAAACCGCCTAAGTACCTCAAAAAGCTAACATTTTTCGTGAGGTACTTAAGCGGGTTTTACTGTATATACTTATATACATAATTGCTATACATATTTACTCTTTTTTTTGGTTTGTCAATACATTCTATCCATATACTCATATTTAATAATTGGGTATTTTATCTGTTCGCTGAGAGGTTGAGGACGTACCTATAATAATTTTTGAAAAGATTTTTGAGGCTACTACATACAACATACGAACGCACATACATATTGTAAATAATAAACCTAACAGTTGAAGACACACTAGTATTAATAGAAATCATAGCAAGAGCAATTTTTGTAATAATTAGGTTTAAGGATTTTGAATATCTTCTTTTTGACATTAAAGGAATTGGATAAATATGCGTTGAAATGAAGAACGTTTACGATTTTTAATTTTTGGTGGTGACGAAATGTAGGGGATTATGTCATGGTAAGGTAAGATAGCAGGATATAGGGTTAATGAAATAAATTGTAGCTTCATTAACAGGTTGGGTAGGTAAAGACCGAGGGAGACGCGTCATCTTCTTCCTCTCCCTAGCGTACTTGGTGGTTGTAGGATTAAACTCGAATTCCTTAGTTTTCTTATTAAATAGTCACTTTTCGAGAATTGATAGCTGCTTTTTTTGGTTTCATGTCTGATTTTGTTTTCATTTCTCGATCTGCATACATTTATATTTTATGTAAGGCGTTCGCTGTGTGCACGGGGGCAAGCCCCACGCCCATTTCCCTGAACTAAGCTGTAGCGTAGCTAGGTATGCAGACCCGCCTCAAGTGCATGCACCTACCCCACTTCCTTTTTTGTTGTTCAAGCAGCCGCCTAGGAGAAGGCCGTTACATATAAATATTGGCGCCCGACGTGGGGCCAGACAAGTAGTTTTCAGGATTTCGAATAAGTCAAGCATTGGCTTGGTATGAAAATCTGTCATAGGCATCCCATTAAAATCCAAGCGGTGAACTCTTGTTAATGCTGCAAGTTCTTTTAATTACTTTCGGTCCTAGTCAACGAAGCCGGATATGCTTAGCTTGGATTATTTCGAGTTATGACTGCAGATGTTGCTAGGAGCCATGAGTTTCCGTTCTTTTTTTTTGTTACTTCAGAATGTGTCAATAGCAGTATTTTTAGACATTGGGAGTCCTCGATTTCTAACCGCTAATTTGACATTCAGAAGAATAGCATTTGAAATGTAATACTGGTTGTTGTTGTAGTTCATTAAGAGGATTTTGTACAACTTGAATAATTTTGTCGAGTTCATACCCTTTCGTAACTGCAACCGGTTTTGTTTTGTACTTCAGAGTATTCCTTGTTTCAGCCCACATACATTTTTTTTTTCTCATACGACAACCAAGTATGTAATTGTCGATAGCCTGGTTATCCGCCATGAAATACCCCTCAGAGTAGTCCCCCAAGCACTTTGCTCTGTTTAGAATATTACAGCGGCGCAGCAGTTAGAAGCGCTACTAGAGAAAAAAAAATATCGTGCCATTTAGAAAGTTTTTGTTTGTTTCCTCTAATTTAGAGCTTCCTTTAAAAGGTAATCTGATTAGCATTTTGGAATTCAAAATATAACTTAGTGAGTATATTGAATATATAGTAACAATACCGCTAACTCACAGTCCCGAACGCGCCTCTCGTGGCACGGAAACCGATAACTCCAATAAAACTATTGGTATCATATGTAGTGAAAATTTTCATACAAATACTGAGAAAGTGGAGACGCCATGCAAGCATCCGTTTCACTAGCATGTATTCGAACATGGCTAGAAAATAATCAGACTTGTCCAGTTTGTCGTTAATCTTGCAATGCGTCTGACTTAAAACCGGTTACTGCACCAGTTGTTAAAGGAACGGGCGCCATTCCGCGCGATCGTCCAAACACCCGTCGTTATCATCAGGGCAACTCCCAACTCCAGGGTTCAAGCGCGGCTGGACAAGCTCCGGAACAAGAGCAAAGTCCTAGAAATTATCGCAGACCTACTGCAAATCAGACACCTAGCGGTATCAAAGAACGTAAATAACAAGAAGGGACAACTCGTTATAATTGTAGCGAATGTGCGCAACAGGGGCGTGCCTTCTCTTTTGCCCCAGTGCGTTTTTTTATTGGATGAAAAGAGAAGGCAAGCCCCTGTTGCGCACTTTCGCCACAATTATAACGAGTGCTCCCTTCTTGTTGTTATCTACGTTCTTTGGCGGTATTACTATTTCCGAACGTCGAGTACAGGAAATAATTTCACAGACTATGACAAATTTTCGGAACGAAATTTCAAATTCAATTGCAAATGAAGTTAGAACGATATTTCAAAATATGCATGTAGAAAGACCAAGAGTACAGTCACCCATCCATCCCAGACATGACGAGCCAGCAGATTGGACACGCGAAACTCCTTTCGAAGAACGTAATTCTAGGCGTGTACTTAACAGCCAACGTAGAACAGAATCGTTGGGAGTTGGTAATGTATGGTTAGCGAACGAGAAAATATCTAACCTCATTAGAAATTGGCAAATTAGATTTAGTGGTTCTACGGATATCATCTCGGTGGATCAATTCATATACCGGATTAACACCTTGACTTCTTTACATTTAAATGGAAATTTCGATGTATTATGTCAACATGTACACTCGTTTTTTGATGGCAAAGCCCCCCCCAATGGTTTTGGAGGTATAGACAGCATGTTGATACGTTGGAATGGTTTGAACTATGCGAGGCAATGCGTCGACAGTTCAAAGATTATTCCACGGATTCCGAGATTCGGGATGAAATTAGGCGGCGGAAACAGAAACATAACGAATTTTTCGACGACGGACGACGGGCGTCCAACAAATCGTCCTCGGAACTAAAAACAAATCTCAGCCAGTTTAACAAGACCTTAGACATAGTGGTAAATTTACCTAAACCAGAAGAACTATCCACATCGCTACCGAAGCTAAATGATGATAAAATTTCTTATTGTAATAGTAAACCTCAAGAATTTATTAACCGACCATACCACATCCGATTAGCAGAGTACCAACGCATCAGAGCTCGAATCTTTGCAGACCAAACCCCAAAAGCTAGTAAGAGTAGATCGGCAAAGCGCATACGAGACTTTTGGCACCGCAAGAAGGCATTACGCACAATGGTTATCTCGTCCATCGTTTATTATGATTCAGACATTCGTCCGTACGCAAATTTGAATATTTATGGTAAAAACTATCTTGCTTTGCTCGACAGCGGAGCAAACAAAAGTTGTATAGGTTCGAACTTAGCCAAATTGATTATTGAAGACGGTAACCAAAAACACAAAAAAGTTTTAGGAAGCGTTAGAACAGCGGATGGAAGGAAACAAGAGGGGGCGGGAACGATCGCCATTTCGCTATCGTTCAACAACCAAAATAAGGTAGTCGAGTTTCTGATAGTACCGTTGGTGGCCTCAGATGTCATTTGTGGAATGGACTTTTGGCACACTTTTGGTTTGAAAGATGCAACAATACCAACTGTCTGTCAACTCTCGTCCAAACAACAAGACTCAGAGTCAATACCATTGACACCTACGCAGCGTTGTTAGTTGGAAATTACCATTTCCGCCTTTCCATCGTTCGAAAAAGAAGGACTTGGCTCGACGACACTTGTGGAACACAAAATAGATACTGGTGACGCAAGACCCGTAAAACAGAGATACTATCCAATCTCACCAGCTATGGAGAAGATACTGTGTAAGGAAATAGACCGGATGCTCGAATTAGGAGTGATTGAAGAGGCAAAAGAATCATCGTGGTCATCACCAGGGGTTCTAATACTTAAACCAGGGAAAGCTAGATTTTGTATAGACTCAAGAAAACTCAACGAATTGACTCTTAAAGATGCGTACCCTATACCAAATATTGACGGATTACTTTCACGTCTACCACAGGTACACTGTATCTCGAAAATTGACTTAAAGGATGCCTTTTGGCAAATCCCTCTTTCAAATGACCCTCGTCCAAAAACCGCGTTTACCGTCTCTAATCGTCCCTTATACCAGTTCACGCGCATGCCCTTTGGACTGTGTAATGCTCCCCAGACCATGTGCCGATTAATGGACAAAGTGATACCGCACAACCTAAAAACACATGTTTTCGTCTACTTAGATGACTTACTGATAGTATCGCAATCATTTGAAGAACATCTATCTCACTTACGAGAAGTAGCCACGCAGCTCAGGAAAACAGGATTAACAATAAACGTCAGCAAAAGTAAGTTCGGATTGAGCAGAGTCAAATACCTCGGTTTCATTGTAGGTAATGGCACACTTTCTGTCGACGAAGATAAAGTTAAAGCGATTACCAATTATCCAATTCCCAAAAATGTCCGCCAGATTCGACAATTTCTCGCTATGACGGGTTGGTATCGTCGTTTCATATCTGATTATGCCGCTCTTACGTTTCCGCTCACAGAGCTTCTGACGATGAAGAGGAAATTTGTCTGGAATCAAGATGCACAAAACGCATTTGAATCGATTAAAGAAAAATTAACAACTGCTCCTGTATTGATCCGCCCAAACTACGCAAAGCTATTCATAGTGCAATGTGATACAAGCCAGCATGGCGTCGGTGCCCTCTTAGCCCAAACAGATGAGAACGGGGATGAGAAACCCATAGCATCTATGTCGCACAAATTGAATAAAGCCCAAAGGAATTACACGTTTACTGAATTGGAATGCTTAGCAGTTGTGTTAGCCATTAAGAAATTCAGATCATACATTGAGGGGCAGGACTTCAAAGTTGTAACATATCATGCTAGTCTCAAATGGCTTGTGCGTCAAAAGGATCTCAGCGGGAGATTAGCGAGATGGGCGTTAAAATTGCAGGGTTTTAACTTCGCTATAGAGCACCGAAGGGGGAGTGAAAACAAGGTTGCAGATGCTTTGTCGCGAGTTTTCGAAAACGAGGAAATTGATATTGCGAAAATAGAATTGGAGAGTTTGCCAGAAATTGATTTACAATCTGAGTTTTTCGAGTCTGCTCAATATAAAGACCTTCGTGAAAAGCTAACGAAATCGGAAATGCCGGATTACAAGGTGATCGACAAATACGTTTACTATCGTAAGCTCTGTAGTGGCGAGGAAAATTCGGAGACCGACGCGTGGAAACTATTTGTTCCTAATGAACTGCGTGAAAGTGTTATTTACTTTAGACCGCATTCGAAGAAATTTGTATTGGCCTGGAATGGTAACCGTAATTATGTTCTTTCATGCGATTTGTGTAAAACATCGAAAACACCCAACAACACCCTTCGTCCTCCAATGGGAAATATTGTGGAGACAGAGCGACCATTTCAAAGACTATATGTCGACCTAACTGGACCATTACTGGGATCGAAACGAGGATATATAGGAATTCTCATTATCTTAGATCACTTTACAAAATTTACTTTTCTACAACCTCTTCGGAAATATAATACAAACCTTATTATTCAATACCTAAAGGAAAATATTTTTGATTGTTTTGGGGTGCCTGAGACAGTGGTTTCAGATAATGGTAGCCAATTTACCTCGAAAGAGTTTACTGCATTTGCAAATAAGCATGGAGTTAATCACATTCGAACGGCAGTATACTCGCCTCAGTCAAACGCATCGGAGCGGTTAAACCGCTCAGTCAACGAAGCACTAAGGTCATATATTCGGAAAGACCAACGCAACTGGGACGACTACATAAGCAGCATCAACTGCTCCCTAAGAAATAGTTTGCATCACACCATTGGCTATTCCCCATACTATGTACTATTCGGACTTAACATGATAACTCACGGAGGAGACTATAAAGTTTTAAAGAATCTAGGTATGTTAGCAGAAGGCACTGCAAGACTAACAAGGGAAGATGAGCTTGCG
>NW_023462989.1:0-16053 GCF_013731165.1 Rhagoletis pomonella | reverse complement strand
ATTTATTAAAAACTTCCGACTCTCTAAAAAGGGCGTTTGTGAGCTAAATCTATTTAAAATATTTTAAAACTATCAACAGCTTACGATTTTGTTCTCAGAGATCGTGCCAACTGAGTATTGGGATTTTCTTTCACAAGTAAAACCAACCTTTCGAGCTTGTGTTTAATATTCACGACGTTAGAACTGCATGAAATTAATAAAAATTGTTTAAAATTTGTGTCTAGCCGCCAGTAAAAAAGCGAAGTTCTGTTCGACAGAAAATTCGATACTCATCGAAAACTTCGACACGGTTGCAGAGCTCATAATTTCACTTTCGATGTTCGATCTTCGATAACCTAAAATTAAAAGTCACTAGTATTTTTAATGAAATCTTGCCAACAGCAGTGTTTTCTGCATACACTGGCATCCAGAACTCTATTGGCTCCCTTCGTAGAATTTAATATTCAAAGTGCTGTCGTCACTGATGTCCAGAAGGTTTTCAAAATTTAATTTGTCATCCCATTAGGTTTACTTTTCGGGTCACATGGAAAACGGGTTTGTTATCCAGCTGCAGACATCCTCGAAGTCAATGTTGGGAAAATACTCGACAATGGGTTTTTCTAAATCTTCCAAGTTAACGCTGGTAATGCGCGTTGACGCTAAGAAAATAATTTTCACAGCCAATTTAACGAAAGCAATTTAAGTGATAAATGATTTAAATTTTTTGAATCTCATATGAAAATTGCTAGTGAAACCGGCTGTTATAAATTTTCTTAGCGTTAACTTCGAAGTTACATACGTCTTTCTGATGACTTTGTTTATTTATGGGGTTTCCATGAAAATTCCTAGAAATTCTAAAATATACATGTCACCAAGAAAAAAAATCTCGACGTGTTAGAAAAAACCAGAGATTTATTTTAATTTCGCAGGCCTCTGTTATCTTCGCAGCGTCATCCAATACGGGTTTTAAATGTAGTGGCGGGATCTTTCAAGTCGCCAGTGAATACCGAGGGATCATACAGTGACTTCTAGTAGCGTTTTCTGTCTCTTGCTTCATCCTAGACATCGCTCCTTTCGTTTTTCCAACCACCGCAAATATCCGCACTCTTGCTCGAACCATTGTTCTGTAGAAATTTGTCGATAGCTTCAAAAATTTCGTCGCTAGTGGCGTAAGTCTGAAGTAGTTCGTTCTTCTTCGATTTGCATTGCGAATGGGTACCTCACTAACACGAGAAGACTGCCTCTAAAATCGTGTTGATTCGCCCTTTGACAGAGTGATTGTTAAGTTCCAAAGAATAAGTAATATATACACGTTCGCGAAGCTGCTGCGCTTGTTACGAGAACAGCGAAAAATCCGAAAATTAATCCGAAAACGGCAAGAAAATTGGAGGAAACGCGGATTAGGTCTACAAAAGTACCGAAAGCGGTTGTGAAAAGGGTATGTTTTCGGCTATTTTTCTGATTCAATTTTACGTTGACAAAACGTACTACTACGAACTACGCTTAAGAGCGACATATCCCTTTGCTACAAGCTATTTGTGTTGTGTATGGGGTTTGACGAGCCGCTGAAGGTAATTTTAATAAAAATCAAAATTTTTTGATTTTCTGGCCGTTATGTTGAAGTTGATCAAACCGCTTGCATTGTGTATGGAAAGTCTAAAGAATTTTCCCGCACCACTAGTATACTCTAGTCACTAGCGGCACCCCAGGCATACGCTCGCGGCACCACAGGGTGCCGCGTCACCCACTTTGGGAAGGCCTGCTGTAGAAGACCAAAATCCCATGCACAAGCAGAAGATTACGTTCTGGGAAATTAGTACTGAATATAAATGAATATGGTTTGGGACTCAGTGCATATACATAAGAGACACACCAGCACTTACTTGCAGAAGCGTTGAAATAAAAAAGGAAATGACGAGAAAATTTTCACTCAATAAAGAGGACGATAGGGTGTAGAGATGTTCAACGTGTCCACCACCCAGCTTCTGTGATGGCTTCAACAAGACCCCGCTTTGGTTCAAAAGCTAAAATCAAACTTTGAACTCAATCGATTGGTACATAAATTATGGGCCATTCTGGAGGCGACCTTGTCCGCGCTGTGGAAAATTTCCTAATACATGAGGCACATACTGCAGTCGATGAGTGGCTAAGCTGACTTCGCCGCTACTCTAAGGAAAATGATGTTCAACAATCTTTAGCCATTGGGTTATGTAATAAATAGAAAAAATGTTCTGACTTTATATTAACCCGTATTCATGTTATTACCCAACTACCATGTACCAAAACATTTGCTAGTACCAAGTACATAGTATGTATTAGGCTTGGGGAGCTTTGAACTAAAGAGCGAAAGTACCAGCTCTTTTAATTGAACTAGTTCATTAGTTCGTTCATTAAAGTGAACCCAATTTTCTGTGACAACACTCCAATAAACATGGAAATGTAATTTTAACACATATGGCATCTCGTTTTTAGTTGTAAGGGCATAAAGAAACAACTGATCGGAATTCGCGCTAATAAGACATTTTATTTCAATGAATTTCCAACATTTTAAATCGTTTAGTGCAATTAGTGTAAAAAAGTAAATGACTTTCGCTTTCAGATGCGAAAGCGAAGCGCAATTTGGTTGCTTTTCGAAGGCGAATTGAACAAAAGAAAATTAAATGCAGGCCTTGACGAATTTCCATAAGCGTTGTTGGTGGCTCTCATGATAATTTGAATCGCCATATGAAAACCAAACATCCTTTCGAGATTTTGAAAAAAGCCGAACGAATGAAGACGGCAGAATTGTGTCGTTATTGCAGAGGACCATCGACATTTAGAAAGAATTTATTTTTGACTTTACGGATTATTTCAATATTTTATATAAATGTGTTATAAAACTTACATTTTGGTTGTTCTGTAACTCAGCTCCTAAATACTACCGAAGCAGTTGAATTAGGTGCTGTAGTTCACCTAATATTAACGTACTAAGACTCAGAAGACCTAGTTCATTGAGCTGAACGAACTAGAAGTGAACTAATCTTTAAAGTGAACTAAAAAATCCAACCCTAGCATGTACATTAAGGCGTATCACGAAAAAAAGATTAGCGTATGTCAGTTTTATTTGAATACTTATGTAGAGAAAAAATTTTGGGTGTACAAAATTTTTTATCCACCCGCAAAAAACCGCTAAATTGTGTTGTTTGCTATAAATTTCTAATGTGCTATCCGATTTTTTTAATTTTTATGTCACCGAAAAGGCCTCGCTCAGGACTATAATTGAATAAAGACTAGCCCTTTTTAGTAAGGTCGTTTATAGTATACATATAAAAATCTAGGGAGAGTAATTTCAAAATTAGTGAAGGTATAAATTAAGACGGTTTTGAAGGCCAAACCTGTTTAATGGCCAATTATAGTCCTGAGCGAGACATTTTCAGCGACATAAAGATTTAGAAAATCGGATATATAATAAGAAAGTTATAACAAAAAACGCGATTTAGCGGTTGTTAGCGGGTGCCTTAACAACTTTTTTTTACACCCAAAATTTTCTCTCGACTCAAGTGTTTAAATAAAACTGACACACGCTTAACTTTTTCTTCTTTCATATGTTGTGATACGGCTTAATGTACATGTCATATAATTTTCCTAATAAAAAAAATAAATAAATATCTATGTACATATGTAAGTGTGGATTATCAATAAGGTAAACGCATGAACACCATTAATAACAATATTACATACTTGACAAAGTATTGCATTTGATGGCCTGGGCAAGGTCAAATACTTTATATCCTTTTTCATCTGTCAAAATCATGACTTATTTATTGTAGCGTATTAACGAACCAATAAGAACGTGAAAAGAGTCACAAAACCAACAAGAGTGTCAAACAAATCAATTTAGGGTTGAGAGCACTAAACTCCTCGACAAGTTTATATACACACACACAGTTTGTTTTGATATAATGCCAATTATAGCTATTATGCTTCATCATATTTATTATTGTTTAATGTCAAATACTTACTTTTTTACCAAAAATCACTCTTATTTAGGGGATGCTATCCTTGTCAGCGAACTACAAATACAATTTCGTGACGGTGAGGAGGCTGCAGCAATAAGGGAGAGCTGTTGATCAAACATACATACATACATTAGTACAAAAGCATCCGCTTTCGAAGATGACATCCATATGCACATGCGCATATAAAAATGTATCCCAATTTGTCTAACGACTTCGTATCGACATCGTTTCCGACTCGCTCTGTTGAACAATTTGTTCGCCGGCGACGTTCGACAACGACTCGCCGGCGAACTCGCCGTCGCAAGAAAAGCACCGCAAAAACGATATACAGTGCAATCCGGTTATAATGGACTTCACGGGATCGCGTCAAATTGTCTATTATAACCGAGTGTCCATTTTATCAGAATACAATATTCTTAAATAATAAAGAAATAATGTACATATATAATACAATTGGATGCTTTTCATTCAAGGTAAATAAATCACAGATAAGAAAGGAGCGTGTAGCACCGTACACGTGATAGAAGTGAAACTTCTTAAAAAAGGTGGGAGAACCAGTCACTCATGAAATTTGATGTGTAAACAATGTGTACGGCAGGGCAAAGCAATAGGCGATTGAGTTACATACATAGGTTTGCTTAGAAATTAAACATTAATTTCATTTCAATTTATTCCTTTTGCTGGTATATAATTTATTTATTCGTTTTCCGGTAACACCACCTTATATGAATTCGCCCTGCTGGCATCCTTAGGACCGGATTATAATGGAAGTAACTGAACGGAGTGAACTGTCACATAATTATCTATTGTATGTTTAACAAATAAATGCAAATGTTTATAATGCAATCAATAAATCCTTACGAATACTCTGCGATTGTTACGATTCGCCCCGTGCATAATAACCAAGGCACTAAGCAACGTATCTACGCACTTTTGTTTGCAAAATGCATTTATTTAAATTGAAAGAAGACCAATTCTTTTGTTCGGCATTTATTCTTACTCGCTTTCTATCTTACAAGGCGAATTCATATATTCTTATCACGAATTCATATATTCATGTAGTAACAAGAGTATAAAAACATAAAATTATCTTACAAATTATACGCACAACTAGCTTATACCCGCGGGTTTCTCCCCGCGCTTTTATACAAATATGAAAAATAATTTAATGATGTTAGATTTTATTTCTGTGCCCATTTCGTTATAGCTCGTTATTTTTTAAGCCAGTTAAGGTATTTAGGCCGTTTAAAACTATGAAATTATAAAATCTCGTCTGCGCGCTAGGCATACGAAAGATATCAATCCCTCTAAGTTTACGACGCGTGAACGTGTAACCTTCTTGGAGGTGCCACGGCGGGTTCTAATATTTCCAACTCAAATTTAGTAACCTGGCCTTGATAAAATACCACTTCTCATTACTGTAGCAACCCTACAGTGAAAAGCCAAACCAGTTAGAAAAAATACTAGTTCATTAACTAGTATGTGCCTACCAGTTCGACAATTTCGAAGAACTTAGGCGATCAGCGACATCTGCCTTTGAATTGCCAAAGCCAAAAATAAAACGCAATTAATTGCTTTTCTTACAAATGTCGGCTGTGGCGTCACGTGAAGACTACTGGTTCTGGTTCTGAAATCGCAGGTTCGAGGCCGCTGGTAGTTAAGATTTTTAAAGTTAAATAAATGTAAGTAAAAATAATTTATTCAATTTATAAATACATAACAAATTTGAAAATCTAATTGCATTGCAAAAAAAGATTTAGGAAGAAATGCTTGTTCTATAAAAACCAATAAATTAAACAAAAATATTTTTTTATTAAATTTAAAAATTACAATAACCAGCCTAAACAAAAAAATAAATTTATAAAAATAAAAATAAATAAAAAATAGAAAATAAAAAAATTTTCCCTGCGCCAGGATTTGAACCTGGGACCTCAGGCCTACCACGCGAGTGCTTTGCTCTGTCGGCCATTGTGACCTGGCACACTTATGCTTTTCACGGGGCATGACTTGGCAGACTATCTCATCAACTGGTATGATGCTACTAGTATTTATACTAGTAGATGCTGATGCATAGCCTGACAATTGACATCTCGTAGGACATCGCAATGTTAAAAATACCAGTCGCTAACATTGAAAAAGGTTAGAACGTGAACTAGTTCGGCTGAAACGTAAACCGGTAGAATTCTAGTTCACAACTAGTAGCTTTCACTGCAGGGAAATGCCTCAAGAGAGCTTTAGATTATAAAGGCTGGTATGCAGCTCTCAAGAAATCGGTCAAGAAAAATTTGACATTATTTCGTGTGTGTGTCCAAGGAGTTTTGACATTTTTGATACTGCACAGCCTGTTGCCTCACTCTTTCCTCAAGAAATAATGGAACGGGCATATATTTCTGTTGCAAACCTGGGTTGCCTTGTGCTCTTTTTTCACAAAAAAATTTAGAAAACCGTAGTAAAAAGCGTAGCAAATTTCTTAAGAACTGCGTACTGTCTGAAGGAAATTTGACCCGAGAAAATTTCTTAGCCATTTCTTGTACGTCATTTTGTATGGAATTTTAGCTTTTCTTGAGAACTGCATACAGGCTTAAGACCGAACCCGGCTCTCCCTTTTCCATTTAATGAAATTTATTCTGTCAGTATTGCACTTATAAAATGAATCTCCATAACAAATTTAATATACTTCGAGAGATTTTCTATCCTTCCAGAGATATGTATTAAGAAGTTTTTAGTATGTATGGGAGGCGACATGCCTCCTTTTTTAATAACTCACATTTTTTCCATGAGCAATTGATACATTTTGTATACACAACACCATACCAGGTTCTAGTGTTCTTCCACAAACACTTCCAGGGATATGTGACAATAAAAAGTAAATTTGCACTGGAAGTGGCACGCCCCTTTTTCTTATAACCCTAATCTTCTTCCATGAATTTAGAATTGATTTCACATACCCCAGTACCAAGTCCCAGTACTCTACCATGAACACCTCTAGAGATAAGCAGTATAAAATAGTAAATTTGTACGGGAGGAACCATGCCCCCTTTTCGAATAACGCAAATTTTTCTCCATGAGTATGGAATTAATTATGTATACACATCTCGGTGCCAAGTTCCAGTCCTCTGCAATAAACACCTCCAGAGATATGCAGCATAGAAAAACCAATTTGCATGGGAGTTGCCACACCACCTTTTCCAATAACTCTCTCCATGAGTATGGTATTAGTTTCACATACATACATACATATGTATTTCCATACCAAACTTGAGTGCTTTACCCCAAACATTTGAAGAGATATGCAAGATGAAACTTTCAGTCAGTATGGGAGGTGCTACGCCAATTTTCCAAAAACGTCCGTGAATATGAACATGATTGCACACAGTGTTGGCAAACTGTTAATCTGATTATCGATTAAAATGTTAATCGCGTTTGACGATTAAAATTAATTAGTCGTAATCAAGTGTACGATTAATGATAACATTTTTTAATCGTTAATCGCTGGCTGCGATTATAATAATAATAATAGATTGGCGCTTACACATATGTTAGTGTTTGGCCGAGCTTCTCCTCCGATTTGTGGCGTGCGCTTTGATGTTGTCACCCAAAGTGGAGGGACCTACAGTTTTACGCCGACTCCGAACGGCGATTGTACTTTTATGAGAAGCTGTTTTTCATGGCAGAAATACACTCGGAGGTTTGCCATTGAATGCCGAGGGACGACCACTGTTAAGGAAAAACCTTTTTTCTATATTTTTTTGCGATTTTGCTTGACCAGGGCTTGAACCCAGGCGATTACGTTTAATTAATTTAAAACATAAACGTTAATCCAATTAAAAATAAAATCTGATGGATTTGTTTAGTTTGTCCGAGTTTGAAACCAAACACCAGTTATAGTAATTATTTTGTGTTTTACGCTTATAAAAAGCACATAATATAAAAAAATTATAATTATTGTTATTAGTAATACATAAAATGGAAACTTTTACAGACCTAGTTTGTAAAACGTTTGTTGGTATATATCTTAATGAAAATGCACACCAAATTGCTTAAATTGATGAGGAAATCCGACTTAGCCATACCGGATTAACTTGCTTTGTGTGCACAGGGAAATTCCAGCATAACTTAACCTACTTGATCAAATTAAGAGTTAATAATTAAAAATTAATTTTTTAATCGCGGTTACGATTAACTGTTTAGTCAGATTAAAATTAATCATGATTAACTGTAATCAGATTGAATTTAATCGAATTAACTAACTGGTTAAAACATCAGTCGATTAATGCCAACATTGATTTCACATACATATCACTATACCAAGTTTCAGTTCTCTCCCACAAATACTTCCATAGAAATGTATGTAATATGAAAATTCCAATTTGTATGGGAGGAGCCTTGAGTTATCGGACTTACTTTCAGTCTAAGACCATCCTTCCGAAATCCGTAGTAAGTGTACTAAATTTCGTTCTGATCGGAAAACCGGTTAAGGAAGTAGCCTATTTTTCAATCCAGGTCATAAACCATCTTTGAGCAAAATTTCATTTTCAAACAGGTGGCAATTCTTAAAAAAGTAGCCTATTTTCCAGTCTAGGTCATAAGCTATCTGTGTGCAAACTTTCATGCAAATCAGTTCAGTCATTTACGCGCATTAATTTAATTAAACTTTCCTAATACGTGATAACTCTTAAAATAGTAGCCTATTTTCCAACATAGGTCATAAGCTATCTCTGTGCGAAATGTCATGCAAATCTGTTCAGTCGTTTCCGCGTATTAATTTAATTAAAACTTTTTTAACAGGTGGCAACTCTTCCAAAAAATTTGCCTATTTTCCACTGTAGGTCATAAGCTATCTGCTTGCAAAATTTCATGCAAATCCGTTCAGACTTTTCCGGGTATTAATTTAATTAAACTTTTTTAGCAGGTTTAAACTCTTAAAAAAAGTAGCCTATTTTTCAACCTAGCTCATAAGCTAACTGTGTGAAAACTTCCATTCAAATCAGTTCACACATTTCCGCGTATTAATTAAATTAAATATTTCTAACAGGTGGCGACTCTTAAAAAAGTAGCCTACTTTCTAACCTAGGTCATAAGCTATCTGCGTGCAAAATTTCATGCAAATCCGTTTAGTCGTTTCCGCGTATTAATTTAATTAAACTTTTTTAACAGGTGGCAACTCTTCCAAAAAAATAGCCTATTTTCCACTGTAGGTCATAAGCTATCTGCTTGCAAAATTTCATGCAAATCCATTCAGTCGTTTCCGCATATTAATTTAATGAAATTTTTTAAACAGGTGGCATCGCTTAAGAAAGCAGCCTATTTTTCAATCTAGGTCATAGCTATCTGTGAGCAAATTTTCATGCAAATCCATTCAGTCGTTCCCGCATATTAAATAAATTGAACTTTTTTAACAGGTGGCAACTCTTAAAAAAATAGCCTATAAACCAATCTGGCCTATAAGCTATCTGCGTACAAAATTTCATGCAAATCCGTTCAGTCGTTTCCGCGTGATGATTTGCCAAACATCCAAAAATACAAACTTTCACATTTATAATATTAGTAAGATTAGTAAGATAAGATTATCACGTTTATGCGTAGTCCAATTCACGAAATCATTTATGAATTTGGGTTAAAACTCAGTGCATAAACTCCATTTCGTGTAGGTATAATTGAAATAATGAAATGGAGTTCGCGCACTCAGTTTCTACTCGAACGCATAAAATGATTTCATGAATTGGTCTACGCATAATGGTAGCAAATGACAACATGAATTACAACAAACACATTATTTTGACATAATGCAAGCCTTAAACGTTGCGACTAGGGATGTCAACCCCGGGATCCCGGGATCCCGTCTTTTTTAAGTCCCGAATATCCCGGGATTAGTCGATTTATATCCCGGGATTGCTGGAAACAATTTTCTTGTTAGCCAATTAAATTTTTATCACAAATATCCCGTCTCAAGGGCAAAAACAAGCATTTTTTGCAACATAAGTTGCGCTCAGTAATCGGACTTCTACCACATTGTGGTAGATCTGCCACTTTTTTGTGCATGTACAACATCTACCACACAAGGTCTGAAATCTACCACATATTCGCGTTTTTGAGTAGTTTTATTTTTGATCGATATAGTTTTCTTAATTTTAAGAGCAAAAATTGTCCAACACTAAATACTTACAGCAAAGCCGAATGGGAGGAGAAAATAAACTGTAAAATAGCAAGTTTTCTCAGTAATACATTTTTCTAGAGGAAACGTGGTTTTAGTGTGTTGAATAGCAAAATATATGATTTGTAAAAGGAATTAATTGCGAAAATGTTAAAAAAAACGGCGATTTTTGTGAAAGTATTAGCAAATTTCAGTGCATCTAAAGTTTCTAAAGCGTTGTTTACTTTAACTTGAGAATTGTCAAAACCGCCAAATCCCAAGTAGAGGTTTCTGGAAAGTGCCACATTTGTTAACATTTTTGCTACATCGTGATGTGATAGAAAGAAAACCTAGCAGCACTCCGCAAGGTTGCAGAAATATCTCAAAATATGTTTGAAAAATATCTTGATATGGAATATCTTGATATAAAGCAGTTCCTTTACACTGTCAAGGAAAAAATTGCCAAAACTCAACGCAATTTTTAGCAACTTCAATCTTGTACTTTATTATACTAAAATTAATTTTTTTTTGTAGATTCTAATTAAAATGTTTGAAATTTAGGTGAAACCTTGCAGAATTTTTAAATTTTTGTACAAGGTTTGATCCAGAACCTACCACATTTCTTTGAAATCTACCACATTTTTTCTAGATTCTACCACACACATTTTTTTTGAAGTCCGATCACTGGTTGCGCTTTACGCGTTTGCAACACCGTTTTAATAAAACAGCTGACTTTATATTTGGCGAAAAATTACGAAAATAAAACTGGCTGAATTTCGGGACAATCCCGGGATTGTATTTTCAGATCGCGAAAATCCCGGGATTGACAAAACCCCGAAAATTGACATCCCTAGTTGCGACCGATCCGTAATCAAGTTGGACGTTTTGCCCACAAATGTTACAATTTTGCGAGCAATCTCATTTTTACAATTTCATAGTTTCGGCTTACATTTATAAAATTCAACAAAAGCACGTAAATATGTACATATTTCGGCTGAGGTATCCATTTTGGGTTATGGCCATAAATGTAGCAACGAGTTCTACAACTTGCCAGAATATCAATTTTTTTTTATCTAACCAAGACACCAATTCATTCTACAGGCCCAAAAATTGGTGCAATCTAGAGAAAAACATCACCACGCTGAACAAACGGTCGCTACGTTTATGGCTTTCTTTAAGAAACGCCGGGGCAACAATTTCAACTGCTCCTGTAATACTACCTTATATGAGTTCGCCTTGCTATAATTCTCACAAAGAAGACACTGCAGTGGTCTGGTAGCCTAAAGCAGAGATCTAGTGAGAGGTCCTTCGAGTGTATCCCACTCCCTCTCTTAGATTTAGTTTGGAGCCACCCGTGTAAATGGCTGTGGAGTTATCTTGGAGGCCCCAGACCGAGTCGTCCTCCCAGTCCTTCCTCGAAGAACTTATTTTAGAGTCCCATCGGTAGTGTTGTGTAGTCTGGGGACCTAAACGTATCGGGGTAGTTGGTTAGAATGTTGGTGTGACCGAATCTGGTGTCTTTCCATTTCCAAAAAGGTCTACGGGCAGAAAGTTTAGGAGTGTTTCCATAGGTTTGGTGGGTGTGGATGGCAGCGCACCTGTGATTAGCATGCATGCCGCCCTTTGAACCTTGGTAAGTTATATCCATCAGACTGTGACACCGTGAATAATATACGGCGTACCACTGCTGTGTAAATCCAGTGAACTATGTGTGGTTTGAGACCCCATTTCTTGGATATAACCGTTTTGCAGGCATAGAGGGCGGCAATGACGTTTTTGGCCCGCCCCTCTACGTAACGTTGCCAGGTTAGTTTTTTGTGCAAGATGCCGCCCAAGTATTTCACTTCATAAGAGAGCGATAGCTCTACGCCGTTCAGGGTAAGAAGTTGAAATGGGGGGATTTTCGTTTTAGGTGTAAAGAGAACCATGACTTTTTAGCCAGGTTGGCGTTCAGTCCGCATTCTCTAGACCAGGTTTCCACGATACTCAAGGCGTTCCGCAACAGTTCTCCCAGAATTTGTGGGTGTTTACCGGTTGTAGTTAGGGCAAGGTCATCGGCATATGCAATAGCGTTGCAGCCAGTGCCCCGTAAGCGTATGAGAAGGGTGTTTACCGTAAGATTCCAGAGGAGTGGTGAGAGTTCTCCTCCTTGAGGAGTGCCCCTGATCTAGCATATCATCGCGAGATGAAGTCCACTCGCCGTTTGGCCTTTGGATGTAACTGGGAGAAAAGGGACTCTTTGATAAGACCTTCCGTAACCGGTTGCCTTCCAAATGTTCCTCAATGTAGGTGTTCTGACCCCCCGGAATGTAGAAATGTAGGATTTTAATGCACTAAAAACTTGGAAAAAAGGCAAAAGGGCATATATTTTATAATTTTGTTATGTACTTCCTTTATGTACAATGTGCATGTCCAATTAAAGATATTAAAGAATACATACAGTGATCAAGAAATTATAGCCGAACCACTTTTTGCCAAGTGTTAACGTATTATATTGGTTATTTTTTTTTTTATAAAAATATAGTTCATTCTTAAAAAACACCCGCTTGAATTCAAGTTTCCAAATTTGTGCAATATTAAAAAAAAATCAACAAACTTTCGTACAAATTTCTATCTTTTTCAAAAATTCTAAAAAAAAATCGTAGTTTTTAGCCATTTGAAACTTGTACTTTATTCTATTTACTAGAAATCAATGGGCTACAGAACTGCATACTCAGAATCTAATTAAAAAACTCGAAGTTTTTACAAGAATTTGTTGAATTATTTTTTTTAATTACATACATTTTTAAGGCAGTGGCACTCGATTGGTCCATTTGTACAGATTGGTACATTTTTATATCCGGCTATTGGTACAAAACAAAAAAAGGAACATTTTTCTTTTTGTAGTCAAAATAGTTTCTTAAAGGATTTTTTGGAAAAAATCCCCTCTGATGACAGAACAGTTTAAACTTAAAAAATCTACACTGCCGGAACAAAGTATTGGCACAGCAAACTTTTCACAATATATGCAACAAAATTTTATTCTAATATTTTTCCGCTAATTTCGTATAAAAATATGGTCCATTCTACAACAAAAAACAAAATATAATTCCTAAACTTTGTGCAAAACTCGCGAAAATTTTCAAATTTTTAATCAGATTTTTTTAGAATTTTTTTGAGTATGCAGATTAGTAGCCCAATCAATTTTATTAAAATAATGTGCAAGTTTTAAGTAGCTCGGAATTACCGTTGATTTTTGGTAAATTTGTTTCACGTGGTCTCTTCCATACAAACAATTTTTTTCGTAAATACTTTATATGGAAAAAATGCAAAACACCTTCAACAAAAAAAATTCTGAAAAATGAACGCGATTTTTGACTAACTCCGAACTTGCATTTTTTTGGTAGAATTTAATGGGCTGCAAAACTGCATACTCATCTGATTAAGAAGTTGAAAATTTGCTGAATTTTCGCGAGTTTTGCACAAAGTTTAGGAATTATATTTTTATGTTCTTTGTTGTTGAATGAACCATATTTTTATACAAAATTGGCGGGAAAATAGTAGAATAAAAATTATTGCATATATTGTGAAAAAATTGCTGTGCCAATACTTTGTTCCGGCAGTGTACATAAAACTATTAAAAAATTGTATCAACGGAATCATAATAATGAGATTTTTGATGCTGTTTTTTTTAACTATTTTCAAAGATTTAATTAAGAAAAACTTGAAAACCTGCTCCAAAACTTTACCGATATAGACTTATAAGGGGTATCACGGGTATCTTTTTCTCACCCTTTTTGTTTCTTTGCAAAAAAACTCATTCACGTCCCAATTTTTTTTTTTATTCAATACCAACATATCTTAATTCAACATGGAATGACACTCGTTTATCTTACCTCCCTTTTTCATATTTTGAGAAATTAAATAATAAGTCTAAATGGTAAGGTTTTGGCTGAGTTATTTAAGTTTTTCTTAAACCAGTCTTTGAAAAAAGTGCAAAAACGGCATCAAAAATCTCATTATTATGATTCCGTAGAATTTTTTTTTTTTTATTTTTATGAAAACGTTTTAAGCTTAAACTACTCAGTCATCTGAGGTAATTTTTTCAAAAAATATTAAAAAAAAAAATGTTTATTTGATGGAAGTCTTAAAATATAATACATAGATTTATAATTCCAGTGGAAAAACAGTACCGCTTTTTTTTATGGGCAGTGATGCAGTCTACTGTACATAAGTTGGCTATGATAACTCGGCCGTGCTATCATAGTAGCACAATGCCGCAAAGTACATTTTAAAATTTTCAGGCAATAGCCTCATGCGATTATCGATTATATTTTTTGTTGTTTGTGTGAAATATTTTATTTTTATCAGTTTTTTTCTTTTAATCAAAATATGTTGAAATAAAAGTGAAAAAAAAAAAATTTTGCCAGATAGTTTTCTTTATTAAAATGCATGATCTAATCCTACCTGCCACAGGGGCTGATACGACATGATACGCATTAGAATTGAGTCCACAATGGTTCCTGGACTAATACGAGCTCCTCCCCTCTTTCGTCTAGGTGCTGGAGCAGAGCAGCCAATGCTGCCTTCAAATGGTGGAGTTTAATTTGTAGGACCCTCACCATTGTCAGACATGCTCATGATCTCGTCGTTCATTGGGTCCTGGCTGTCATCCTGGGGCGAGATCTCGATCCACGGAACTAGCATCGCTGTCCGTGCCTACATGTGACTCCTGGGTCTGAGTCTCCACTTGTACGTCCAGGTTTCCCAGGGGTGGAACTGTTTCACTCTTCCCTTTCATAGAGTCGTTTTGAGAAACAGGGTTGGAAGCCACGGGTTCACTTGTAGTGTCTTCCGTGTTTTGGGAAATGTCCTCATTCCCTTTTTGGGTTTTGAGGGATATGGAGTAAAAGCCGTAGCTTATTACCCGATTGTTTGCTGCGAGGATGGGCAGAGACTCCTCGTTTATCCAAGAGTGATATATCTCCGCTGATCCTTCACCTCGCTGAACTTCACCACTCACGAATCAAGGGTTACTAGTGAGTCGTTGGTGAGCTGGATTATATCCAAGATGCCTTCAAGTTTAGCGGATTCTTCTGGAACAGCCTACCTTGCCACAGCAGTGTAAGCAGTGATGCCCATTGCCCAGTCGGCACCCGCTTAGAGGATACTTCTAGGATCATTTTCGCCAACCGATTGATGGCTCTTTTTATGCTGGAACCCATTTAGTACTACCTATCGCACACCGTCTTCAAAAGAGTCACAACTCAAAATTTGGCATTTTTGAAATTATGCGCTAAAAATGTACACAGAGCATTTATTTACCTTTCAGCAAAAGGTGGACCAAATTTTTGTTATTATTTGTTAAAACAAACCTAAGGTAAAGTCGCCCTTGCCCATATGATTAGCATGTGCTCCGAAATAGTTTTTCGTATTTTCTGACGAACGTATTATTTGAGTTGTGACTCTTTTGAAGACGGTGTGCGATATTACAATGTTGCGGACCCCGGCGAAGTTGACCAGTCTCAGTCCGTTATCAGACGTTTCGTAGTGGAGGCTGAATTTTCCGACAGTGCCGCCAAATATGCCTTCCTTGCCCACCTTTGCATTGAAATCGCCAAGCACGATTTTGATGTCATGGCGGGGACAGCGCTCGTATGTGCGCTCCAAGCGCTCATAGAAGAGATCCTTGGACACCTCGTCGTTCTCTCCGTCGGAGCATCGGAGTAGATGAGCGAGATGTTGAAGAATCTCGCTTTGATGCTAGACGTTCTCCCACCACAAATCCAACACTGAATTTGCGCTCTTTTACGTTGCAACTATAGTAGACATCGCAAGGCTTCGCGCTTACCTTGCTTTGCCCCGTCCATCGCATTTCTTGGATGGTCGTGACGTCAGCCATAGTGTTCCCGAGGGCATCAACTAGCCGGGAAGAGGCGCCTTTCCTATTAAGGGTCCAGATTA
>NW_023462988.1:0-16053 GCF_013731165.1 Rhagoletis pomonella | reverse complement strand
ATGAAATTTTCAGGGGTGATTGGGGTCTGTGTGGAGGGTGCACATAAAATGAAATTTTATCGTCAGTTTTGTGGAGACATGTTCAAAGGCTGACTCTTACCATCAACATGCGAGTCCAATTGCAAATGAACGATCCGCAGCGGCGTTTTCGAAGCAGTTGTTGGACATTGGCGAAGGCAAAATACCAATCGATGATACCGGTTTGATCACATTGCAGAACAACTTTTGTACACTTTTACAATCGAAAGAAGAATTGATTGAAAGTGTATTTCCGAATATTGTTCAACACTATCAACACAATGATTACTTAAGTGAACGCGCAATATTGGCACCGAAAAATGTACACGTCAACGAAATCAATTTTGCCATTCAAGAAAAACTGCCAGGAGAAGCTACAACATATACATCGATTGATAGCGTTTTGAATCAAGATGAAGTAGTCAATTATCCAACTGAATTCTTGAATTCTTTGGATCCCCCCGGTCTGCCACCGCATCGTTTGGTCCTGAAAGTCGGTTCACCTATTATACTTCTACGAAATCTGAAGCCACCGACTTTGTGTAATGGCACAAGACTTTCAGTCAAAAAATTGTTTCCAAATTTGATTGAAGCAACCATACTAAATGGCAAGGCAGCAGGCGAAGTTGTAATCTTACCACGTATTCCAATGATTCCAACGGACATGCCGTTTGAATTTAAGCGCTTGCAGTTCCCAGTACGTCTTGCCTTTGCGATGACCATCAACAAATCGCAAGGGCAAACGTTTCGAGTGTGCGGCGTCAATTTGGAAGAACCGTGCTTCTCCCACGGCCAATTGTATGTCGCATGTTCGAGAGTGGGAACACCAAGGTGCTTATTCATTTACGCGCCAGGTGGAAAAACCAAAAATGTTGTATAACAAAATGTTATATAAATAAGTAATAGTTTTACAACAAGAAATAAAACACAAAGTAAAAACCCTTAAGAGTTTTAATCGATTTAGGTGTAGCGAAGCGCACCGGGTAAGAGCTAGTATATATATAAAATAAAGTTGCTTAGTTTAGACCGAGGGTCACTTCCCAATGGATCGTCTAAGGAAACTTAACTAAAATCGAAAAATACAAATTCCCGAGAAAATGGATTTTCATAGATTTTGTATTGGAATTGTAGAATTCAAATGGTTTCCATGTATGAAATTATATAAATGCAAAAAATAGGTAAGTTATGTTGATTGGATTGCATTGTAAATTCTTAGCTATTCCATTTACAGTTGCCGGATATGAAAAAGATATGAAGCAATTTTGACCAACGATACAAAATGAGAAAATTTGGCGCTGGCATTTTTTTGCGGTTATGATTTGATTGCTTCGAGGTAGTTCGAATTCTTCAACATTGTACTTTCAGTGTTTTAAAACCATTATGCCGCCGCCGATTTGAAGATGATAATTGCCTCAGGCAGTCGCAATTAACCGGGATTGGCAATTAGCCATGTAATTGGCCCCTCAGCAAAGCGTCCAAGTTAATGAGCAGCTTTGCGTATATTTGTCGCGAATTCATGCGGGACGAATTCAGGACCGACTGTTATACGCAGCTGCAATGAAATGGAAGATGTGCCTTCTGACGTCCAAACAGCATAAGAGCAGATAAATGTGTTAAGCTTGATATACAGTTCAATGCGAGCGTGAGCGTGAACGTTCGCAAAGGCAAAGAATTCCGTTTGTATTCTTACTCTGCAGGAAATGAATTTAACTATAAGGTAACTTTAAGTTGATTAGGAAGGAGCTAAAATTCACTTATTATCTGTATATTTTCTTTGACGAAAGCTAACTATATTTCTATGGCGATGGCCGCGAAATAGTCAAGGGTGGTTACCTCTTCATTAGATGTAGTCAAGGGTGGTTACCTGTGCATTTGATGTAACTAACTTGTAATTAACTACTTTTAGACATAAAATATCAATAGGAAAAACAAAATATTTTTTTTCTTTTTTTTTTTTCTTTTTTTTTATTTACTTTATTTTATTACATTTCATATTTGTTTTCATATTCTGCGGCAGGTCCACTCCGTCAAAGATAACTTCAAAATGATAATATGAAACTTCGATCTTCCTTTTATTTGTCCCCAATTCGAAAAAGTATTTGCGAAGTGCAGGTTATTTAAATAGAAACGTGTTTCAAGAAAACAATCTTCTGCATTACTCCTGCATTACTTGTCCACTTGTTTCAAGCTAGCTTTTTGTAGCCAACTACAAGTTATATATTTTATAGAAATCACGCAAAAATGCTAACTACAAGTGGGTCATTTTTTACCAGTTGATAATTTTTTTCTGCAGGGTATGCATGCTCACACTCATCTGTCAAAACTTGTCGTTCGAATGCGAATGCCTTGCGTACGCACACAGTTGAGTGTGAGCTTGAAAGAAGACATATTATAGATTTTAAATTCGTTTTTATTCTATAATTCCGTAAGATATTTTAATTCTCTATCGTTTGATGTATCAACTAATGCAAAAAGTTAAGTAATAACGAAGTTATTGGTCAAAATAAAAAGCTCACGCTCACGCTCGCACTGAACTGTATAGCAGGCTTTAACTGGAAGTTGTGAACGTGAATTGTTGGTGAAAATTTCGGATCCAAAGTCTTGAATATAAAAATGGTCTTAGGGTCCGCTAGTTATATGTATGTATAAAAGGGAGCAAATGAGAAAAAACAGCTAGCACTTAAATATAATAGTGTGACTTGGGTACATGTATTGAAGCCAAATTTGTATTCTCCGATATTTGCCACGCCTTCTTCACATTTCGTAGCTCTTGCGGTGGTTGTTTTAATTTACATATGTACATACAAATATATGTAATCTAATCAAAGTTATAGCTGTCATCACCATCAACATAATCATTGTCATCGAAAGCGAATTCACAAAAAAAGTAGCACGCACAACTGCCATTTTCAACGGCTGCGAGCGCGCCTTTTCTAACTCATTCTACTTTCGGTCGAACCATTGAGGCCACAGATTGTTTATTTATGTATTTATGCAATACTCGTACTGGAATTTATTAGCGAAATGTAAAAACGAATGGGCAGAAAAAAAAAGAGAGATTGTGTCACAAAAATTGGCTTTTTTACTACATCGAGCAACAAAAAATGTTGTGGTACATTTGCTGCGGATGTAGTAGCTGCTCAATACACTACACTACAAAATGCAGGCTAATATGAAGTTTATGGCTGCATAAGAAATATTCATATTGAAATTTTGCCACCGTCTTGGCCTTTATATGTATGTATTCACAGCGAGAGTCATAACGAACTGGGCGCTAAGTGACTACTGAACTAACGACGTGTGAAAGTCAAATGGCGGGCAAACGCAAATGATGGCGGGAAAAAGTATAGGCCGAGTGTCAAGTATTGAAGAAAGGCAAAATAAACTAGAAGAACCCGATTTTTTTTTTTTGTTTTTTTATCCATTCTAATGGTTTCTTGCTTCCTTTACTTTGTATCTTTTTATTTCCATGTTTATTTGTTTTTTTTTAGCTGCTTCGCTTCCTGTTTTCGATGTTGTCTAATTTTTTCCTTGCACATTTTTTTCCTTTTTCTCTTAATCCATGCTAGCCTTTTTCTTAGTAGCCATTGACGCATAAAAGCTAACTTCACTCTTCTACTGGTACTTGTCTCTACCACGACGCAATGTATGCTGCAGACAGCAGCTAACAAAAAATTTAATACAAGCATACCCTGCAGAAAATGGGGCCACTTTGTAGCTATTTTTTAATTACCTAACTACTAATTTCATTCGGTTGTAACTAGCTACTTTTGAAAGGTTATGGCCGCAAAAAAGTGAGAACTGGTTCCCTCTGCATTAGGTTTCAAGTAACTAGTAACAAACTACTTTTGTACATAAAATATCAATAATAAAAATATTTGTTAGATTTTATACATGCTTATTTATTTACTTTACTTAACATTACTTATTTGTTTAAGTTTTCAGCTGTGACCCTCTTCGAATTTGGCCAAACATAACATCAAAATGATTTGTCCTGAATTCGAAAAAGCATCTGTGAAGTGCAGAAAAAATTTTACTCAAAGTAGTTCTTGCACGTTTGTTCTTGTACTTTTGTCATAGCTAATTAAAAGTGAGGTATTTATCGAAATCCCGCAAGTTTGTTATTTTTTATAAATTCTCTATGTATGTATGTATGTATGTGTTTTACATACTTTCTGGAGAAACTGCAAATAAAAACGTGATCGTCATAAGTAAACAGATTCTTTGTCATCTCTCTCAATTCCATCTCAGTTTGGTTTTGATAACGTCAAGCCTTTGTTTGTCCCTAACCGCTCGCCAGTGTCGCATTCTCCGTGTCTGCTGGGCAAACAGTTGACCGCATGAATAATAATCGTTACATTTTGCTGTGCTTGGCGCACTTTGGTACCGCGAGGACATGGCGCTGACAAATGATTTCGCTGTTTTTTTGTTCTTAAATATTTTCATTTTTTTTTTCTTTTTTAACTTACTTTCAAGTTGTCCACTGCAAGTTGTTGGCAGGCAGTGTACTAACAAGAAGTTGTAAACATGCTGCAAAGCTATTTGAAATTCACTTGGCGCGCAATGAACTGAGCGGAAGTTTTTTGTTGACACATTCTTTGCCGCTAAGTTATTTTTTATGCTGCAAAAAGAATTCTGCGTAACATGCAAGTCAAGAAGAAATCATAAATAGCCATTGGCGGTAAGTTGCTTTCGAAACTTTTTTTTTATGTAAAAAATCATAGTAGTACATAAAATATTTATTAAGAGAGAAAAAAAATACTACATTTTACACTCATACACTTCTCAACGTATTTAGTATGTGCTCCCATAACAAAACAGCTTTATTTTTAGATTTCTTTTTTTCAAATCCTTCACAGAGCCAAGAGCACAATAGTTTTTTCAACCAAGTTATTGTTTGGTTTTTTTCATGGTGAATAAACCGACTGTAAGATATGTGATGCAAGTTAAACGTTTGAGAAGAATTGATATGCCTGGCTCCAGCTGAACGTGCAGATGTGTTTGCTGTTATTTGTTGACTTCCAGCAGGTTCAAGTACGAATACCATCAAGCGCACCCATATGTTGTAGCATCGGTAAATTTCGGGACCAAATCAAACGACGAAGAAAATTGATTCAAGTTGAATATTTGAAAACACATTAATAAAGCGACTGTAGCTGAAATTCGGCTTCAAATTCCGTCAGAAGAAATGTGTTGAAACGATAATAAAAAATTTTTGATTTGTACCTTCGAATTATGAAAAACCATCTGTGAAGTGCAGAACATAAGCATATTCAAACGAAAAAATCGACAACCAACCGTTTGGTTAAAGTAAACAAAAGTGTGGTTAACATTACCAAATCATCGACCAGGGCACTGTTAATATTAACCAAAAATCACATTGATTCCTTTTCAAGTTTGAATTTGGTAATATGAACCAATTTTTGATTGATTTTTTTTCTCAGTGTTAGCCCTTACATCTTATCACATCTGTAGCGACTTTTAACATTCAGAGGACATGCTGGGCATATGTTACTTGTGTCGGAATCTAAATATTCTACGAGCGCCAGATTACTGCGGGACACTTTTAATAGTTGAAGCTATTTATCAGAAATTGGTGGGCATTGAACCCTCTTAACAACATTCAAGGGGCGGGAGTTAGTAAAGGTGGTAATGGTCTCGCGGTGAACGTTGTTCATTGCCTGCCTATTCAGTATCGGATTCCGGGTTGATGCACGTAGAGTGTACCTTCCTCTTCTTCCTCTTCTTTATTGGCGCTCTAACCGCTTAAGCGATTTTGGCCGAGTGGAAAACAGCGCGTCAGTCATTTCTCTTCTGTGCTAACTGACGCCAATCGGAAATGCCAAGTGAAGCCAAGTCCTTCTCCACCTAGTCTTTCCAACGTAGAGGAGGCCTTCCTCTTCCTCTGTTACCATTCGAACGACGTGGCCAAGCCAGCGGAGCCGCTGAATTTTAATTCGCCGCACTATGTCTATATCGTTGTAAAGCTCATACAGCTCATCGTTAAATTGCCTGCGGTATTCGGCATCGCCAACGCATGAAGGTCTATGAATCTTTCGCAGAATCTTTCTCTCGTACCTTAGTTATGATCAAAAAACTGAAAATCGGGATGTCGGGTATACACACCGGTCATAAATTGGACAGCTTTCCACGGATTTTCATAACCTTATGTTCCTTGAAAAGTGGAAAGTTGTGTCTTTCAACCCCCATGACTGTTTCCTCTATAGTGACATTGATGAAGGCCTCTTCGATATCTAGAATCTTTATGCATAAAGGTTTCCTCTAACCACATTAGCAATGCGTGCAGGGCGGTATCTACCGAGCTTTCCTTGAAATATGCATATTGAGCTCTTGAAAGACAGTCACGAGGAATCGCGGTTCTTATGTGCAGCTCTATAGGTCTCTCTGAAGTTTTAGCAAAAGCGAAGACAGACTTATAGGCCTAAAATCTCTAGGGGAAACATGAGAGCCTTTTCTGGCCGTCAGGATGAGCGCAACACTGACTACCCTCCAAGCCTTGGGGATGTACCCGGTCCTCACGCAGTTCGCGTATTTAAATGGGAGCCAATCAATTTCATGACACCTCCAGAGCCCTTTTCAGGTGCGCATATATGATGCCATCGGTCCCCGGCGACTTGAAGGCCATGGGACGATCGTCGATGAAAAGGAAAAACATGCCTCGGATGAGACCCCTTTTTTGAGGACGACCACCGTAAACATATTAAGGACTTTGATTTAAGGGGATCCACCTGGAATATCCGTACCCTTAATGAGGAATGTGCCTCTGCCCGGCTGGTTGATGTCCTCGGAAAGACAAAGGCTGATATCACCGCCATCCAATAAATGCGATGGGTGGGGCATGGTAAAGTAAGAATCCAGTTTTGCGACGTCTACTACAGTTGCCAAATAAAGGAGCGAAAATTCGGTGTTGAATTTGTGGTGGGAGATATACTCCGTCACAGAGTACTGGCGTTCACCGCGGTGGACGAACATCTAGCAACAATCCGCATCAAAGCGAGATTCTCCAACATCTCGCTCATCTGTACCCATGCCTCGATGGAACAGAAAGACGAGGCGTCCAAGCATCGTCTTTGGATGGCACGGGATCTTTGGCGCCACTGTCGGCAAATAAATAAATATATTTTTTTATATAAAAGTTATTAAATTTTTTTTAAATATTACTGACATTTCAATGGCTTTAAAATCGCGTTTTGGGCTAATATTGTTGTACGTTCTATTAAGAATTATTTGCAGAAACACGTTTTCCTCCTTACGCCCAATGTATTTTGTATGGAAAACATTTGCCATAGCTACTTATGTACTTCGCATGACTTTCCAACAACTATAAATTGACAGCGTGTCTAGCGCGCTTGCTATACTCATTTCATCGTTTTCCCTACAAAATACATTGGGCGTCGGAAAAAAGCATGAATAACTTTCGTCTCGATGCATTCCGGCAATTTTGTTTTTCTGAAAATAATTGTTAATAGAACGTACAATAATATTAGCCTAATACTCCATTTTAAAGCCACTGAGATGTCAGTAATATTCACAAAAAATTTAATAACTTTTATAAAAAAACTGTATGGCCAAATAAAAACAAAAAATGAGAAGAAAACACCATTCATCAACATCATTCTCAACTGTTTAAAATATGAGCAGAATCGGTATTACCAATCGCGAGAAAACAATTAAAATCGGGACAATTCAAAAAAAAATTAATAGCAATAATTTCCAAAGTAATTCGAATTACGAAAAATTGTGACACTTGTATTTGTCTTCTCTTCCTCACTCCCAGTTAAGCTCCCATCACTCTTCCATAGACTTGCGGTCGAAATAGGGTTGGCTTTGCCATTACCTTATATAGTTTTGTAGCCCCTTTGTATCGTATATGCTTTAACAGAAGCTTCTACTACAGAAGCAAACGCTGCGATTTCCTTATCCTTTGTTACACAGGGTTAAGAAGCTTCTGTATTCTGACCATTCCCCGGTTTGTTTTGCCCCCTTGACCAATTTCCGAACTTTGCTTCTGAGTTTATTTAGGTTGTTGTTCTACCAGGGTATAGCTAGTCCATTTTAGTCCTTTTACTAAAAGGTGGTATTTTAATTTTTTTCTTCGTTGGATTTTTTACTTCCTAAAATTTCTGAAATACATTTTTTTTTAATACTAACAAACAGTATTTTTCTCCTTAATTTTTCTACCTACCTCATTATTTACTTTTCGCATTTGACACAGTCGTTTATTTCCATTTAACTCTCTTCCTAAGTACATATATTTCTATTTATCAACCATTATAAGCAAATTTATTTTTCGCACCTGTGCATAAACGCAACAAACAATTCACTTACACATGTGACGCACACGCGCTTATTTACTGAGCTCAAGCAAACAAAATTGTACTTATTTTTTATAAGTACATATACATACGTACATACGTATTTGTGTGTGTGCTTGTACGCTTATTCAGACACCAGGTTAATCATACGCACTGACACCAATTTTTGTTGTCGTTCATTTCTTTTTTTTCTCTTCACATCACTCCCACCAGCGATTGCACACAATTCTTTTATTACAATTTTATCCTTATAAAGCTTATTTATGCGGCAATTGTTAGGCCGCTGCTTCCTGCCGCGATTAAGGTCTGCCTGTGCGCAAGCTGCTTCTCTAACAGCCATTCAAGTGCCATTCTGTTGCTTAATCGTCTCCTTTGTCTTTTTCTATTTGGTTAGCCAAATACCGTAGAGGCTCAATTCTCTGTCAGCTTCTCTGATTTATTGTTGTAACTATTTGTGGATTAGACGATTTAGAAGCTGTAAGAAAAACGTAGAATAATATTAAAGAAAAATTAAGCAGCACATCTGGTGATTGGTGAAAGTGGAAGGAAGCAATTTTAAGGACGGTCTTAGATTAGAAGATATCGCTTGATAAAATGCTCCTGCACGACTTAAGATAAAAGCAGTAATGTGCGCGGTAAAGCTGTTTTTGTATGGAGTACTAGCATTTAACGGCTAGTTAGAGTTAGAGAGCAAATCAGGAAACCACGGAATACTCAATTTAAATAAGTAATAAATTGAATTTTTATAACCGAACCGGAAGTACTAAGCACATTGAAAAGAGGATACACAATTTGGTAGACTTAACAAATAAAAATAAACAAAAAGCTGTTCGAATCAAAATTAAATTTACTTGTATGTATACGAATGCAATAAATGAATTTAACCATAAATGATTTCACCATACATTGGATGTCCATCCTTCGCCGAGTACATGCGTGGCACAACCAGTATTTGCTGCCTGAATATTTAAGAGTGAAATAAATAACACCATCGGCTTGACAAATCAAGCGAAATTCGTCTTCAAATAAGCAATTTGTGTTATGTTTTGACAAACCGCTTAAGAAAAATTTTAACAAAAATCTAAATATTTTGATGCCTGCATTGTCTATGGCAAATTCGTTTCATTCCTAACGAAATTTTCAAGGAGGAGACGCACAGGAGAGAAAAAATTTTAAGAAGATCAAACTTGTTTACATAGTGAACCTGAAGAAAACTAAAATTGTCTGCTTGATGTATGGCGAATTGAAAATAGTAGGTTTGGCGTAGGTTTGACCAGGCACATGTGCGCTTTATTTCGCTCTTAGGAGTCACCGCTCCTTTGGAGGGTAATTGTAAACCTCAGAATGTAGATGGTCATCCAGCGTACAGGGTTCCATGTTTAGAAACTTCTCAGCCTGCGTAGTGAGAAGGAAAATTGGGGTGTCTCTAAGCTTGCGTAGGGCAAGCAGGCAATCGCAGGAAATAAGACTGATGGGAATCAGGTCAGTATTGGTATTGGATAATATTGGCTAAGAAGGTGCGATGGCGTTGCGGTAAAAGAAATTATTCGGCCCATCTTTAGACTTTATTGGTTAAGTCGACCCAAAATTATATTAGGTTAGGTTATCTCGGCTGCCCTCATCCCGCACAGGGGGTCCGTTGTGATGTCATATTAGAGACTCCTTATGTCCTTCCTCCTACCTTAGAAATTGAACCACTTCGCAGCTCTGATGAAGCGCACAAAGTCATAGATACTGGCTGAATTCAGTTCAGCCAGACATTCAAAATAATAATGGAGGAATGACATAGGTAGTGTTTCACGCCTGGCACCCAAACAGCATTAGTGACGTAACATCTTGCCAGTTCATTAAAAGCACGTCTACCTTCCGTAATAATTATTGAATCGATTAGCCACCTTGCAGCTTCGTTTGTTGCTGTTAATTTAGCTTGAAAACCACTACAGAGATCTGGCAGGCGAAAACTAGGACTAAGTGAGATGCTTTAGTCCAGTAGGCGGGACTATGTAGTTCAGGCGCCTGAAGTCTAATGGAAGATCTTCCGAAATTCTGGAGTATCCAATGCTATACAGCTACAGCTTGCCTGTAGTTTACCATATACATAAGTCCACAGGTACCAAGTGAAGCAAGGTCTCTGGAGCTTTAGTCGGTGGCTATAGTAAAGCTCCCGTGATCATCATGCACGCCACCCTTTGAACTTTTGTCAATTTGTTTCTTGTTGTACATGCCGTTGAACAGAACGGGACGCTTCAATCCCCATTTTTTCCTTACCACTGTTTTATCAGCATATATGACAGTTCTAGCTTTCCAGCAACACTCTTCTGTATTACGCCGCCAGCTGTCTGACTTCCCCCGAAATCATTTTATTGCTTGGTGGAGACACTTTTCAGACTACACTGAAATTAGTAACTCATACACTAATTCATGTACTGGAGATTATGTTTCAGGCTTTGTAAACATAGAAAAAATTATTAAATATTTGAATACGTTCCGGATATCAGTACTGTGCTCCAACCAAAAAGGGCCACAGATCTTGCATAGAATGATTCTTTCAAAATGCTCTAAAAGCAACTTACTTTTGTGCCACATCGTCCAAGTTTTTGCGCCGTATAAAGGGGCGGGCATATTAAGAGATTTATGGAGCAATTTTTGTCCTGCTTTTATGCCGCCAGGAAGAACTTTGTCTTGTTCTCTTTCAGAGCTCGACCAACGTCTTTTCTCTCTCTCTGAAGTTGAAGACCGCTGCGCTGATGGCCCTGGTATTCAGCTGACGATGACAATATGTCTGCATACGCTAGAAGCACCGTGCGGGCAACTTATCTTCGGGCATTCAAAAGCGGCTATAGACAGATCGACGCAATTACAGGCCTAAGGACACCCTGATAAGGTCCAATCAGTTGGAAAATAAAGAGTTTCCATCTTTGGCACAGAAGGGCTGAAGAGAACAACGCCAAGAAGCGATAATTGCCACACACGGCGGGATTTGTCTTCTTGTGGACTATCCTCAAGCTCATCACACCAAATTGCACGTAACAGCTGATACATATGTTTATGGGCCCGACCTGCGCTGGACCATCAGATTTAAACACCTCGACCGATATGCCTGCAGTTCCGGGGGATCTATTGTCTGCAATCCACATTACTTCTTTATTTTCTTAGTCGAGTAGAGGGCACTAACTTCGTCCGTAAAGATTGGTTTGGCGTCTTCTTCATATGCCTCGCCATTCAAGAGCATTGAGAAGCGACCCTTCCTAATTTCAATAATGTTCGTCCCTACGGCAATGGGCCTTGGTCCTGAAACCGCTGCCTTTTTTCTGATAGTATCTCAAGCATTTCGCCATCAAGTTCTTTCTTCCAGATGAAAAAATGTCTATACCCGATTATCTTCTCTCAGTTTTTCTCAAATATTACTCGCGTAGCTATTAGCTGCAAGAGCCGGCACACTAGAAGACGAACGGGGCACGGGGTTTTCCTTTCTGTTTCAATTTTATTTAGCGTTCACTGAAAGCAATGCGCCTAAAAGCAACCTACGATTAATTTTTTTCTTTCGTTTAATATATTCTCAATAAAAAATTAAATAGCAAAACGGCATTTCGTTAAGCACAGCGCTACCCTACACTTATAGCATACTTTTAGCAGGCAGAACCACCATTTTTGTACAACTCCACAAGTCTCGTGCCACTTAGGCACTGCTACCACTAAAAACTTTTTCAAACACTTCATAACAGTTGGATAATTTGTCCTTTTTGATCATCGCAAACTTTCAGCAAACACATTTACACCAAACTTCCAGTCAAAGCGCCCAAAAGCAAACAGTACACATAAGTATGTACATACAAAAGTACATTGAAACCATTTGTGTGCCATGAAACGACGTTTGCACGCACTTTTCGTGCGCACATTGAAGCATCACTTGTGAAAGTCTATCGCTATCGACTACCGGCGCACAGATGGCAAATGTAAAGCCTACATTAGGGCGCGCCAAAGTGTCGATAGTGTGAGTTCAATTTGTTTCAGCGGCATATATGCATGGTACGCTCTTTGTAAGTGCTCAAAATACGCGTGCTGCAACTGCGGTGAGAGGTAATTGTACGCAGTACCGCAACTTTATGTAATGTAGCGTGTGTGTAAGCACTTACATACATACATACATATGTGTGTGCATATGTGAATTATATTTGAACGCTTTTAGGCGTTTTCGAAGCGCATGTTTTTCGGCCTTTATTAGCTGCACGAATTTAGTTGTTACGTGATGCTGATGCTTTAACAAGCTTCAAATTGCTGTTGCTGCTGCTGCTGCTGCCGCCTCTGCCGCCGCTGTTGTCACACATGACCAGCTGATGATGGGCTGAGTGAAGTGCAGATGCACACACGGGCTATCACATGTACATATATACACTGCTCGTCATCTGAATAACGCACCCTTTAACATTCATTAATCCTTACTAAAATTAAGTTTGTTTGTTCTCCCTAAGAACCTTGGCTTAGTAAAATTTGGTAATTTTGTTTTATTTGAGAACAATTTATGGGCCAGGAATCTACTGTCTTTAGAGCCCTTTCCATAATTTCACTTATAACCGAAGGAAACTGACGAGGTAATCTAGAGGTCATGACAAGGTCATCTCAATGTGAAATTCAGAAGAATTTTACTAGGTAGGTTTATTCAATTAAATTTTCCCTACTTGATCTTCAAATGACTTCGAACCTGACGTGTTGGAGGTTAACATACCTCGGATTCGCAATCAGCGCGTCGAATAGGGGTTTGGTTCAATATGCAGAAACTTTTTTTGTAAACCTATGTTATTATTACAATATAGTTATTAGTAGAAATAATTTGAGTTTGAAAATATTAATTCAACTTAAATTGCGCGAATTACGTATATAATTAAAATATGTATCACAATTTGGTGTCAGGAGAAAAAGGGTTAAGAAAGTTCTAGTTTGAAAATATTTTGAAGGCGGTAAAACAGAAAAATTTGAAAACATTTTATTTTTTTGCTAAATTTTAACATCGCCCACCTAGATCTAAAGTACCATCAACTCAAAACAAAAAAAAAGGGATTTTTTTTGCCTAAATCAATTCATAGCACTTATGTACATTAATGCGAATATTTTTTTCTTCTTGATTATATATACCTTAACTAAAAACTACTGTTTTCCCGTTCTTTTTTTTTACATGCAGTTAAATTTTCCTCTCTGAATTTTGGGTAAGCTCACTTTAGATCTGGTTGTGCGATATGCGATATATGTAATTGAAATAAATTACACCTGACTTAACATGAAGAAATTTCGTACACTCAGCGATTTTCAAAATGTATACAAATTAAAAGAGTCAGCATCGGCGACTGAAGAAAATACGTGAAAATGTCAAGAAAAAAATTGTATGTGCCCAAAATTTTTCTAAAAGTATTGTTAACTCACATATTTTTTAATTTGAATAAAATTTAAAAATCGTATTTACATGGTTTTTAGTTACAAAAAACGCCATAATTTAAAAAAAAAAATAATACAAATTAAATAAACAAAAGGAAAACTGTAAATACTAACCATAAAAAGGTTTCGCTATTCAAATGACGAGCAGTGTATTCGCAAATCTAGAATTGGTTTCTACATTTATGGTATGAATTAAATAGGCACAAGCAGCAAGTACTAAATAGAAATCTATGTGCTCTCGGCTAATGGATGGCAAATGTTTTTTTTTCTTTTTTGTTTTTTGTTTTTGGGGATGCTGCTTTTGGTGTTTTCGTCTTTTTTATGTTTTTCTTTTATTTCTTGATGCTATTGCGACTTCCACATTTTCACATTCATGCTGTTTTATCCAAGACAGCGCTGACAAGCGCTTTTGTCTTAATGCGCCTCATTTTTAGCCATAGCACATTTTTTCACCTATACACGCATACTCATATGCATATATGTATATACACACACATGTGTCTGCCGTTGCGGTTGAGCAGTCACGCCTACGATTTTGTTGCTACTGAAACTGAAATCGTAAGAAAAATTTTTGTAATTCAGTGAACGTGGCAGGGTTAAAAGCAGTTCAATAACTTATGAGGCTTATTTTTCTTACGTGTGTCGACAGAGAAAAAGAAGCACACATACATACATACATACAATGGCAGAACCAGTGTTAAGTGCCAAAGAACTTCTGAGCGTGAAAGGGAGAGTGAATGTACAATGTGCATATATACATAAGGATTACACATTGAGCCTTTGACGGTCAACTGTAGAGCTTTTTATTTCTTCCTTTCCGCCCGCCATTAGGTGTACACGGATTTGGATTTTCTTAAAGACCCTTGCGCTTGTATTTTTTTGCGCCTTACTCAACTTGCTATGGGCGTGACCACAGTCGCCAGAAAATTGGAGGTTACTGCATTTGTAATACTTTTTCTAATTTTTTTCTTCAGCCGCTGCTTACAGATGACACTCAACTTTTTGTTTTTGTTGCTTTTCTTGAAAAACTGCTTATATGTCACGTAGTTTGTGCATAAACGAAGTGTAAATTCGGTGTATTTTAGTTGATCATAAGGAAAATTACGCATACACGGCATTTATATATATATAATTTTTTTTTTGTTAAATCATTTAAATCCTGCATTTATTTTTTAATTATTTTCTATTAGTCCAGGCGACAGAGACTTAAAATCAGTCGATTGAGGAACTAATTCGGATCATGCAATTTTATTTTTTTTTTATCGAATTCTATGAACAGTCCACATTAAATTCTGAAAAAATAGTTTAAAAAAAACATGCAGAGCATACTGCGATGGAACAATTGAAAATGCATTTTTATGGTTCTTTTAATTATCTGGCGACTATTCAAACCGTCTGAGAAGTAGCGGAGTTACAGCTCAAACTAATTTTACCGGCGTGAGTTTTTCTACGCACGCACGCAATTGTTTCACATTTGATAAACTTAAATCAATTTGCGTATGTGATTTGTCAGAGTTGCATTTCTATCTAATTCACAGAAGTTTTTTGAATAAAATTTGAATTTATAGTAGCCACAAAATTTCAAATATCACGCAACACAAATCTCGAATTTGAGTTAGCTTTTTACGATCGCCGTTCAATTTCGGTCTTTATTTTCTTGGAAGGGCTATTTAACTCTAACAAAAAATAAAATAAATTTAAATTCGGTCATCTAAGGGCAATGATATTGGAAATTTAGTAGCCTTATCCCTTTGTGGAGCTCAAAATCCCGAAATTTTGAAATATCTCGAAAACCACTTTTATAATACGCGGCTATCATATTTGGATTAAGCGACAAATTTGCATAAGTTTGATATATCAAATCTGAATTTTTGAAAATTTGTTGCCTTGCGTTTAAAACTTTTTTCATGCAAGTATTTTCTAGCTGATCACAAAGGAAACCTGTGTTAGCGTGTCAACTATTTCATTTCAAAAAAAAAAACTATTGGGATACTTAGAAGGGGAATTTTATGACAAAGAAAATGTTGAGGAAAAAAATTGGATAGAGTAAACCAAAAAAAAAAACACAAAAAAACCTAATAAGGCATTTTAAGTTGTTGTAGCAAAGTATGCTCTGAATATCTTTTAATTATTTTTCAGAGTTTCATGTTGACTGTTTATCAATCCGATAAAAAAATTTGCTTGTTCCGAATTCGTTCCACCAAAAAAGCTCTGTCGCCTGGACTATATCGAAATCACTAGCTACAAAATTTTACTACGTTATAACACT
>NW_023462987.1:0-16057 GCF_013731165.1 Rhagoletis pomonella | reverse complement strand
TTTCAAACAGGTGGCAGCCCTCCCTAAAAATATTTTCGGCAATATAGTTCCCTAAACCCTTTCAGTTTGATACCCATATTGCAATATTCAATTTATCTTATAAATTAAATTAAATGTAAATTTTCAAACAGGTGGCAACTCTAAAAAAATATTTCTGGCTGTAAGCCTTCTTCATTCTCTTTCTTTTGACGCCCATATTGCAATATTCATTTTTTCTTATCAATTTACTTAAACTCCAATTTTCAAACAGGTGGCAACTCTCTAATTTTTTTTCTTCCTAAATTTTAATTTAGACCTCTAGCAATACATCGGTGAAAACTGCATTCAAATCCATGCATTCGTTTTCGAGTGATGCGCGAACAAACATACAGACAGACAGACAGACAAAAATTCTAAAAATGGTTGATTTGGGTTCTGGTGCTCTAATAAAGACCTCCCACATAAATTTTTCTTTAATATCTATAACGTACAGACATCGACCTGTTACAATTTTATTATATGTATAGATTTCAACCTGAACGAAAAAGTGAGTGATGCCGCTAAAATGAAGGGCCGCAACTGGGGCCATACTTAAATTTTTTATTTCATAATTTTTAACTCTGAGAGGAAACATTAACGATCATTAGTTAAGGGCCCGTTAGAGCTAATTTAAGGAACGTTCCTGAGTGCGGCTGTAATTGATTAATAAACTCGATGTGGAATATGCACTTTTTTGTAAAAAATACTGTGGTAGCCGGAGTTGGACAGATTAGGGTAATTTTTTCTAAGCGTGGCCGCAGGCCTCCAACGTGTAAAGGTATTCTGCGCATAAATCCCGTGGTTGGCGTAACCCGAATTTACAATTTCTGGCAAAATGCTAATTTTACCCCATTTTAAAATTGGTCCTCAGGGGTCAGGAGAGGAAGGGTGAATTCTCTCAAAGTTTGGACTGTACGACACTTGCGACACCTACGTCACCTTGTGAACCACCTAATTATGTATTAATTTCACACGAAAGGTTTATATCAGAAACAATCATCTTGTAATAGTTGTAAATAGTCCTGGCTAGCTACATTGTGCACTGAACTTCGGTTGCCGTATGCCTAAGTCGGCTCAGCTCGATGTTCTGGTCACATACATAAGTACACATTTCTTCTTATTCTGGTACTTACAAATATCGGACCAAAGTTATAATACCATTTCATGCTCATGAAAGGTATAGTTTTCAGATTTCAAATCGGTGAAGTAGGTAACAAAATATAAATTTAAACATTTTCTTAACTTCTTCCCAGCGTATCTATTAAAATGTCATTTTCAAAAATTTCATGCATTGCTATGCCATGTCATTCCATCTCAAACATACTGTTATAGCATGTCATTGCTTCTTAGCTCAGCTGTTGTTTTATTGTTGTTTACTGTTGTGTTTCTGCAGCATATTTTTAATCCTGTTTAATCCTGCCTTGTATAAAAATGTATATACCAGGAGTGGGTAAGGCCGAGGCCGAAAAAAGCCACATCTAAGTTCTAAATGCTACAAAGAGCCACAAAAAAAGAACAAGAAAAACAAAAATTATTATTAGAAATGAGAAACATTCATTTTATTATTATGCTATTGTACGTAAGATAGATATAACAGAAAGGCAAAAGATCCCTTTGGCAAGATTTTCAAAATCTGGTTTTAGGTCAGTTAAATGCGTTCTTAACAATTCTGTTGAATGTTGGATAGTCAATAGGTACGTTCGTTTAAAATCTCCAGTAAAAAATGTCCAACAGCGAAATTCCGGCGAAATGTCATCTGTTATCTCACAAGGGAAAAATATCCAAAATTGTACGCGAACAGAAAATTTGCAGAAACTTGCAAATTAGACGTACAGCTGATAGAAATATTGTTTACATTCAAAAAAATTTAAAACGTAAGAAAACAAAGCTCGAAGTCTTATCCTGACACAGTTCACTGACTAAACGAATAATTACTTACTTCTTATTTTGTAGTTCAGGCCTTTAGTATCTATATATAATTGCAGCCACAGAATTGAGCTATATATCAAACTAAAGTGCAAGCTGCAGTTGCAGTTGACCGTGTTTGTCAAAAAAGTAAAAAGCGGCAGAAAAGTCGATCGTAAGTAATATATTATATTGAAAAATATTAACCATATTTCCGTGGAATTGAGATTCGGAAAAGTTATTACGTATTATTCATAGTTTTGAAATATATTTCACGAAAGCAAAGAATAAAAATAGCTGAGATCCCTTTTTTTTTTAAACACCTAGGATATCACTGACCATTAAAAAGGGCCCTGAATGGCCGCAACCCTCAAAACTTTACACATTTTTGTATGTGATTTTTAAAATGAGCGACCCAAAATTAGCCGGTATACATATTTAAAATTATTTAGAACCAGTGGTTGAATTTTTGTACTGAAAGGGTTAACCCTAAAAATAAAATCTACGTCTGCGAGGCGTATACGGAATGGGTCTTTTTTTAATTTTAACACAAAATTTACTTATTATTTTGTTGTTTTAAATAAATGTGGTTACAGTTTTTATTAATAAAACTACGTTTTATTATTAGTCAAACACACAACTTCAATATCCTTTAAAAAATAAGGCAGGACTAAGTATATTTTAGCTCACAGGTTATCTTTTAAGTGCATAAGCCTCTACGGCGTATGTTAAGGCTTTACGTTACTCCCAAATAGATTAGGCTTATAGGGTTAAGAAAGCTTTAGTTTGAAAGTGTGATATTAAATGCTTTTCACTATAAACGGCGCCAATTTTCAATGATTATTGCATTTCAGATTAAGATTACCAGATATGGTGAAAGGTTGGACTATACCTTAAAATGACCGTTTTCTCATGGCCCACGAAGCATAGAGTAGAGTAATGTCTTTTAAGAACTTAGAAATTATCCTGGGTTATCAGGTGTCTAGCAATACAAGATTAATTGTTGTCTTTCACGAAGTTCTTTAAATAAATTTTGAGCTTAGTACTCACCCGTATTTCGGGGGTTACTACTAGTTTTAATAAATTGTTACTTTAATTTCCTATAAAATTTACCTTTAGGTTTACGCATTTTAAGAATACATCGAAAATTTGTTTTAGAGAATCAATGTGAAATAATTGCAGAAACGATTAACCGTTTTGCTGAGCAACCGAGACGTCTGCTTTTTAAATAATTTTTGTAAAACAAATCGGCAGGTACATATCGTCCCCCGCATGCCAGAAACATGAATGTGTAAAGATGAAAATTTTGGGATTTTTTTATTATTAATATTATTATAATTTATTTATTATAAAAATTTAAAATAAATAAAGTAAAAGCACGAGCAACGTAGGCTATCGGCTATTATTACATTATTATGGGTAATTTATGACAATAGAAACGTATTTAGTAGGACCTATGGAATTTAAAATTGGATGTCTAGTTCCTTAAAAAAATTTAATATTATATTTACATGATTATCAGCAGGGTTGGACAGGAGGACGTAGGGTGAAACACTATTGAAAAACTTGTTATAGGTAGATGTTAGTCCGGGACAGTTGAGAAGGATATGTTGGATAGTGAGTGGAGAGCTGTTGCAGAAATGACAAGTGGGCTGCGATTCTCTATTGAGTATAAAGCTGTGTGTGGCGATGGTGTGCTCCAGGCGAAGTCTAGTGTATATTTTGTTTACCTTAGTGTTTGTACTGCATGGAAGTTTGAGGGGTGTTCTGTTGGGATAGACTTGCTTGTATCGGTGGTTGTATCTGGACCAGTCGGCTGTCATTTCACTTTTTACCTTCCAGAGGGCGGACTTGGTCAGAAATGATCTGTGACATGGCGCAAAGGTATGAACAGGGTGTTTGTGAGCCGATTTAGCTGCACGGTCAGCGCACTAGTTTCCTTCTATGTTTGTATGTCCAGGGACCCACATGATTTTAACTCTATTTTTCATGGCGATGAGCTCTTGCTTTATTTGTATTATCATTTCATTTTTGTTATTCAGGCTTTGCGAGGCAAGGAAAACTGACTTACTGTCGGTACAAATTATGTATTTTTTCTTGGATGCCCGACATATCTTAAGTGCGGATAGGATCGCTATAGCTTCAGCGTCGAAAATAGTTGATAGTTCAGCTACCGCTCCATGAGATAATGTATTACTCCTATCATCAACTACTGAAAATGATGTGCAAACATCGGTTTTGGATCCATCAGTAAACAGGAGGTGCCAGCCTTTATTTTTGAAGGTTTGTACGGTGTCAAGGTAATGTTGGACGTAGGCGTTTGGAGTTGTGGTGTTTTCAGTCAATAGCCAAGGAGCGTGGCATTCGCGAATGTTAAGTTTACGACTGGTGTCAATTCCAACCTCTAATGCCATTAGATTTAGTCTGTAGATCGCTGAAGGCTTTTTCATTCTGGTGGTTCTGTTTCTGGTTGAAGTCACAAAGTCATGCAGAAGATTAGATGTGGGGCATGCAAGTTTGTGAATAAGCCTGCAGTTGACGATACGTATCCTGTCCTGAATGGACTCCAGTCCGCTCTCGGCCTGTAAGTTTATCGTAGGTGTTGTAGGAAACGCCTACGAGTCGAACGTATAGCCGTGTGGTATGGTGCTTGGATACATCGAATGTGACTTTTGGCACAGCTGCCGTAAATCGGTAGCCCATAGTCAATCTTTGCAAGGATTGTTTGTTTGGTGAAATTGAGGAGAACGTTGATGGATATTGGTTTTAGGAGAGGACAAGTATTTGACAAGGTTGAGTCGGAAGGATAAGTTTTTTCTTAAATATAAACAGTGCTGCTTAAAGGTATATCTATGGTCAAAAAACAGGCCCAGAATTTTAAGGTGTTCAACATTTATGATATTTACATTCTTATGACTAATTACTAGACTATTACAGCTTCTTTTCTTACAAATGTGAAGATGTTTAGTTTTGTCCAGTGAGATTACGGCTCCAGAGGAATTGCACCAGCTGTCGATTAAGTGGAGAGCATCAGATAGTTGTTGTTGTATTTCTTGTGAATCTTGGTGCTTTGCTACGATGTAAAGGTCATCGGCGTAAATGCATTGTTGCAACTTTTTGTTGTTGTAAATAATTCGGCAAAGGTCATCAAACGCTATAATAAATAAAGTAATGGAGAGGGGAGATCCTTGAGGGATTCCATTATACACGGGGTGTACTTTTGAAAACACGTGATTAACTTTGCTTCTAAATTGTCTATTAATGAAGATTGATTTCACATAGTTAAAAATTTTGGGACCAATTCCCGACTTGGAAAGTTTCTGTAGTACTACATGAATCCCGATTTTGTCAATTGCTTTGACAAAGTCTACTGAAAGGATAGAGATGTGGTTTTTGGCAACTAAATTTTTGCAAATCAGGTGATCTAAGAACAAGAGGGCGTCGGTTGTACCGATTCCTGGTTGGAATGCAACTTGTGCAGGAGCTATAAGTTTCTGACATTTTATAATATTCGTTTGGATATCATTTTTTCCAAAAGTTTTCCTAGACATGGAAGGAGCGATATAGACCTATAGGAGTCTATGAGATCAGTCTGTTTATTGGGTTTCCTTAACGGGATTATAGTTGAGGTTTTGTAGCTTTGAGGGATAGTTCCCGTATCAAAGATCCTATTGTATAAATTTAGAATCCGGTGTTTAAAGGATGGTGGGACATTTTTAATCATATCATAAGATATTTTATCAAAACCGGGGGTTTTTCCATTGGAAGTTTTCAAGCATGAGTTAAATTCATTCCTAGTTAAAGGAGGCTCTATTTTGTGAGCCGGGATAGAGCGGCAATTTTCAGGAAAAATACTAAGTCCGATTCTCTTATTGTTTCGAAATTCAGGTAAAAAGTTTGAGTCGTGAGAATTTGACGACCACGTCTCAGCGAATGCTTCTGAGACGACGCAGGGTTCGTTAAGACAGCTGTTCCCTATTCGTATGGTACTAATCGAGGTACAGGAAGGAGATCCTACTAATTTACGAATAATTCTCCAGTTCTCAGAGGATGAAGTGTTGGGTTTTACACTCTTTGTAAACTCTAATAAGCTAGCGTTCTTTGCTGCCCTCCTGGCTTTGTTAAAAATTGCATTTTTTCTTTTATAATCAATGAGGTTTTCAATGGTGCAGTTCCTTTGATAGGAGCGCCAAGAAAGGGATTTTTCGTCCCTCAATTTCTTCAGTTCTGGGGACAACCAAGGTGTTATTCTTCCCCGTTTATTGTACGTAGTTTTCGGTATCGAGGGATTTGCGGCTAAATGAAACATTTTTTTAATCTGTGCAGCCTCTTTGTTTGTGTTCGATGATATCGGATATAATATGTTGGCTTTGATAACGCCTTCCTGAAAAAAGGACCAGTTGGCTCGTTTGATATTATAATGCGACGTTCTTGGGACAGAGCTTACGGTATCGAGATTGATCGTGGTGATGGTGGGCAAGTGATCGCGGTTATGAAGATCATTAATTGTTCTCCAAAAACATTGTGGTGCAAGTTGGGATGAGCAAAAGCCCTATATCGACATGTGTGAAGATATTGTGGGTGCTATGATGTGTGGCGGAGCCGTCATTTAGCACACAGAAATTTGAGGAGAAAACAAAGTCTTCAATGACTTTCCCTTTTACGTTAGATTGTGGCGATCCCCATAGTGGGCTCCAGCCATTCAAATCGCCAAGGAGAAGAGAAGGACAATTTATTTGGCTAACGATATTAAAAAAGTATGCAACTACAATTGTTTGTGAAGGTGGTATATACATAGATATGATAGTAAATTTGGTTTTTAGGTGTAATTCTACAGCGACGAGAGATATGCTAGAAGTGATATTAAGTAGTATGTGTGGTATGGAGTTTTTAATAAAAAGTGCCGTGCCCTGTTCCGTTGTGGTATTATGTATAAAGTTGTGAAAATAGCCCGTGTATGTCTTGGGTATAATAGGTGATTCATCGTATTTGCAGTGAGTCTCTTGTAGACAGATAATATTGGGAACAATTTCTTTAATCAACATTTCCAGATCAACATAATTTTTACGATAACCTCATATATTCCACTGAAGAATGTCAGGCATCGATAGATAATAACAAGTAATTTTTAGCAAAAAAAAACCGACTTCAACTCTCATATTAAAAAAAAAAATATATATATATATCTATTGATCCACTGATCGGTATGGGACCACCTCTGAGACACTACCTTTCCGATGCAAAAAGAATTATCGAAATCGGTTGACGTGGTCCAAAGTTATGCGGTAACATACATAAAAAAAAAATATAAAAATAAATATTAGCGATTTCGGAATTGTTTCCAATATGACTTTTTGCGTGTTCTTTGTTACTATCGGCGCCGTTATTGCTGGTGTATTTTAGAGTTGAAGAGAAAGATTTGTTTTTATTAACTTGTATTGGGTTACTTTGTTTGTAGAAACGTCTGGCATCAGCAATGCTGCATTTCTTTTGTGTTTTTATTTTCAGAATTTCTTTCTGCTGTTGAAATTTTGGGCAAGAGGGAGATGAGGCAGGGTGGGGTTCGAAATAATTAGCGCAAAATTCACGCGTGCATTTAAGTGGTTGGTGCGGAGGAAGATTACAAGTGTCACATGCTGGGTTACTCTTACAAAACTTAATAGTATGCCCTAGAAGTTGGCAATTCCTGCAGCGCATGGCGGATGGATAATATTCGCGAACTGGTACTTTATACCAGGCAATATCAATGCTTTTTGGGAGTTGGTATAAATTTAAAGTAAGCAATATTAGACCAGATGGTACTCTATCGCCGCCAATAGGTTTTGTAAATTTGTAGATACCTGTGGCACCCTGGGATTTAAGATCCTCTAAAATTTCGTTGTCCGGGGTAGAAATTAAGTTGCGATCATAGATAGTGCCTTTGGTGGAGTTCAGCTTATCATGTAAAGTGACCACAACTGAACACAGTCCGCCAAAATTTTTTGTGCGAAGGAATTTATCTGCCACTTTCTGGTTGTTTGCTAGAACAAGTAAACTGCCGTCACGTAACATGCTTACTGATTGAATTTCGGTGCTAATTGTATCCAAAGCCTTTTTTTTGCGAAAACACTGAAGCTAGTAAGTGGATTTTTTTCGTCAGCAGATTTAATGAGGACAAATTTTGGGCTTTTTTGATTTTCATTTCTTTCAGGTAAGGGGGGGAATATTTCACTAGTAATATTGGTAATTGTTTTTTCCCGTTTGCGAGAGGGGCTGCTTAGGGTAACTTCGTCAAGTTCCCTAAAGCGATTCCCCGAAAGAGGCGGGGGACCGCCTTTCATTTTCACAGCACAACACTTCTATACAAGTTTTGATTTGCAAGAAAGACACGATAGGAGAAAACAGGCGCAAAATAAACTGTGAGTTAATTCGTATGCAGGAAAGATAACAAAAGAAAGCACGGTATTCAGAGCGGTCTTAGGCAGAAGTGTACTCGATGAGAGCTAGCCGGAGACTGGGGATTTTTTTATATGTCGGGCCCCCCCCCCTAAATTCGATCCTGGCGATGCCCATGAATAACTTACATATACAGTGACTCAAACAAATGGCCACGTGTTTATTTTCGTCAAATATTCGTAATGTTTTTCGAGGTAAATTTTTTTTTTTTTTTATATAAGAATATCGTCTAAGCCGTGTAAATCACAGTTTCAAACTTTATACAAATTTTAGGAAAATTCAACCAATTTTGATCAAAATTTCAACTTTTTATTCGGAATTTGGGTATGCAGTTTTATAGCCCATATAATTTTAGTATAATGAAGTGCAAGTTTCGCGTTGATTTTTGAGATTTTTTTTTTGTTGGTGACGGATTTTGGCCCTTTTTTCATATAACTATGAATTTCTTATGAAATAAAACACGGGAGACCGTCAGCAACAAAATATCAACGCAAGTTTTTGTAAATTGCGCTTGTTATATTAAAAAATCTGAAAAGTAGCCTCCAAAAAAAAATTCGTCTGCGGTATTCGCCATCGCCAATGCGTAAAGGTCCGTAAATCTTTCGCTGAATCGTTATCTCGAAAACTCCAAGAGCCGCTTCATCAGCTGTTCTCATTGTCAATGCCTCCGCGCCATACACCAGCACAGGCGTGATAAGTGACTTATAGAATATGATCTTTGTACAACGAGAGAGGACTTTACTTCTCAATTGCCTACTCAGTCCAAAGTAGCACTTATTGGCAAGAGTGATTCTCCCAATGCTCGTTCCCAAATAAACGAAGTCGTCTACTTTTTCAAACTTGTAACTGTCAACAGTAACGTGGGTCCCAAGACGCGTATGCTCTGACTGTTTGTGTGATGACAGGAGATACTTCGTTTTATCCTCGTTCACCACCAGACCCATTCCCTTTGCTTCACTATCCAATACCGAGAAGGCAGAACAGACGTAGCCCTTGTTTTTACCGTTAATATCTATGTCGTCGGCATACGCCAGCAATTGTACGCTCTTGTAAAGTATTGTGCCTGAGCGGTTCTGTTCTGCGGCTCCTGTTATCTTCTCCAACATCAGATTAAAGAAATCACACGAGAGGGAGTCACCTCGCCTGAAACCTCGTCTGGTATCAAATGGCTCGGAGATGTCCTTCCCTATTCTGACGATAGTTGGCGCGAATTGTGGGATCGCCTTTCTTGTGGATTGGGCAGAGCACACTTAAATTCCAGTCGTCGGGCATGCTAGTTTATGCATGCACCTTATCAACTCCCCGCCACCGTACTTTAATAGCTCAGCTAGCAGGCTGTCAGCTCCAGCAGCTTTGTTGTTTTTCAAGCGCGCTATCGCTATTCGTACCTCGTCATAGTCAGGTGGTGGAACATCGACTGCATCGTTATCGACTGGGGGCTCGGGTTCGTCTTCTCCACTCATTTCAGCGCTGCTACCATTCAGTAGGGTGGAAAAGTGTTCCCTCCATAATTTACGTACATTCTGGATATCGGTCACTAGGTCATCATTGTTGTTCCTACAGGAGTTCGTCCTGGTCTTGAAACCTTCCGTAAGTTGCCTAACCCTCTGGTAAAATTTTCGGGCATTTTTCCTGTCGGCTTGCATTTCAAGCTCTTCGCACTCACGTATTTCGGCTTCTCTCTTCTTATTGCGACAAATACGTCTCGCTTCCTTCTTCAGTTCCCTATAACGGTCCCACATGGCTCGCGTTGCGCCCGATCGCAGAGTTGCCCTGTAGGCGGCATCTTTTTTCTCTGCGGCTTCTTGACATTCTTCATCGTACCAGTTGTTCTTTCGGGCTCGCTGAAATCCACCTACTTCTTCGGCGGCGGTACTTAGTGATCGGGGAATGTGGTTCGGATTGTTGAAGAGTGCTCTCAGAGAGCAGGTGTGTGAGTCGAGTGGCGAATAAATTGGCCGTCTGTTGTGATTGCAGCTTTTCGACGTCAAGCTTTCCTTGCATTGTTGGGCGCACATTTTTTGCTGCACAGAGGCGGGTGCGTATCTTGGCTACAACAAGATAGTGGTCCGAGTCGATGTTTGGCCCTCGGAGTGTACGTACGTCCAAAACGCTTGAAGCATGCCTTCCGTCTATCACAGCATGATCGATTTGGTTTCTCGTTTTTCGATCTGGAGGCAGCCATGTAGCTTGGTGGATGTTCTTATGATGGAACCTAGTACTACATATTACCATGTTTCGGGCCCCGGCGAAGTCGATCAGCCTCTGTCCGTTATCGGACGTTTCGTCGTGGAGGCTGAATTTTCCGACAGTGGCGCCAAAGATCCCTTCCTTGCCCACCTTGGCTTTAAAATCGACAAGCACGATTTTGACATCGTGTCGGGGGCAGCGCTCATATGTACGTTCTAAGCGCTCATAGAAGAGATCCTTGGACGCCTCATCCTTCTCTTCCGTCAGGGCATGGGCGCAGATGTGCGAGATGTTGGAGAATCTAGCTTTGATGCGGATTGTGGCTAGACGTTCGTCCACCGGGGTGAACGCCAGTACTCGGCGACGGAGTCTCTCTCCTACCACGAATCCAACCGAATTTGCGCTGCTTTACGTGGCAACTGTAGTTCGCATCGCATTTCTTGGATGGCGGTGATGCCAGCCTTTGTCTTCCCGAGGACATCAACCAGCCGGGCAGAGGCACCTTCCCCATTAAGGGTCCGGATATTTCAGGTGCATACCCTTAAATCATAGTCCTTTAAACGTTTGCCGTGGTCGTCATCAGAAAAAGGGGGTCTCATCCGAGGCTGTTTTTTTCTTTTCATTGGGCGGGGTTTTAACGTAGCGGGACCCAAACCCAGCGCACGCGAAGTTTTACGCCTTCTCACTTTAGCTCGCTCCCAAACGGGTGTTTGGTTGCTACCCAGAGGATACGTGGATATAAATATCTGGACGTTGTGAGCTGCGATTTGAACCGTACGCACAAGAATCGCTTCTGGCCACTCCCAGGTGAATGGCAGTCAAAAGTTTTCCACTTCTGCGCACGGAACGTTATAGTTTGTCTCAAATTGGTAAACAATCTAATAACTCAGTGAAGTGGATGTCATCGTTGTCCTACCCGTCCCTCTTGGAAAAATTTTCTATGTAAATTATGTGATTAAGTTTTATACTTTATCAGTTTCGTATTAAACGGATATCTGACTTCAAGTGTTAACTGTTTGAAACTCGCCAATTCAATGGTTAAAGAGACATTACTAAAAGTTTGAGCAAAAACGAGTTAAAATGTCCCACCCGTCACTTTGGAATGAACCACATAAGTTTGTTTTGAGAAAATATTGTAGTTACTAAGCAATAACATAAATGAGCAGGTTATAAATTCACGTTTTTTTTGTTTGATAACGCTTATTACAACCATCGAATATTCGATTTTAATGAGGTATTCGAATAATCGTAGCTTTGCGACTATTCGAATAATCGAAGGGAATCAACTATTCGAATAGTAACATTCGATTAGCAATCGTACAAATAATTGCCGCTCGAACGTTCGAATATTCGAATAATAGAATTATTCGAATAATTTAAAAAGCCCTAATGTCAGCCTTTGTCTTCCCGAGGACATCAACCAGAAGGGCAGAGGCACCTTCCCCATTAAGGGTCCGGATATTCCAGGTGCATACCCTTAAATCATAGTCCTTTATACGTTCATTGGGCGGGGTTTTAACGTGGCGGGACCCAAACCCAGCGCACGCGTAATTTTACGCCGTCTCACTTTAGCTCGCTCCCAAATGGGTGTTTAGTTGCTACCCAGAGGATACGTGGATATAAATATCGGGACGTTGTGAGCTGCGATTTGAACCGTAAGCACAAGAATCGCTTCTGGCCACTCCCAGGTTAATGGCAGTCAAAAGTTTTCCACTTTTGCGCACGGAACCATTATCGAAAACTAGCACTTCATTAGACTAAAATTGTATGGGCTATAAAACTGCATACTAAAACTTCAGAATAAAATTTGTTGAATTTTCCTAAATTTTGTATAAAGTGTGAAACTGTGATTTACACGGTTTTGGTTAAAGCTTAGATGATATTTTTATATAAAAATAAAAAACAAAATTTAGCTGTAAAAATATAGCGAATATTAAAAAAAAAAACACGCGGTCATTTGTTTGAGTCACTGTAGGTATGTTCACTAAAATTTTATTAAGCTACAAATAAAGTCTTTGGGAAGTGGTTATCGTATTTAATGCAAAATTTAAACATTTTTAAGATAAGCTTTTAATTACTTTTAAAGGGTAAATGTTAACAAAACAATTTTCTACACAATCCCAAATTTATGATATAAAATTCCCTCTACCAAAAAACTTAAATTGGTTAACGCCGCTTCGAATTTTTAACAATTGAGCAAATGTCAAAAATCTGCTTTTTAATCAAAAAGTTGTTTATTGGAACTATCTTCTTTTCTGTATCATGGATTTTACGATTTTTCCCCTCAGTACATACCAAAGAAAATTCAGCTACAAAAAATATTTCCTGAGTTTTGTTTATCTTTTTAGTTGTTTTCTTTTGTGGAGGATATGTATGTTTTTGCAATATCATTTTGTATTCGGAAAATAAGTGTTAATATTACAGTTTTATTTTAATACTTACATTGTAAAGTAAAAATCAACCTTAATTAAACAAACTCAACTCAAGAAATTAAATTTGATTTCTGAGCAATAAATGCAGCTCAAATAATAAGTACACTGTGACACAAAAACCGGAATACCTATACCCTAAACATAAAAGAACTGCACTCGGAAAAAGGTTTAGTTATAATTACCAAGATTTGGTTATAGTGACCAAGTGGCATAGTTGGATATGGCGAAATAAATATCTAGTTCACGAAAGTCTGCAATTTACTTGCGACTTCTAGGTGGGACAAATGTATATTTGTTAATAATTACAAAACTACTACCTTGAGTGAACAATATTGTTAGTTGAATAAAATCATTGTTGAGCAAATATAAACAATGCTTTGGTTGATACAAGTTTTCAATTAATTTTGTGAACATATTTACATAAATAGTTACTAGTGTAAATAATACATATGTATATGGTGGTAGCAATTTCCTAAAAAGAAACGATGAAACAGGAACAGTCGTGCGAAAACCCAGGTTAATATCTGCTGGAAGTGCTGGTTTAAGTATACTGCTTTGCTTTTTCCTTGGCTAAATAGATACTTTCAAATTATAATTCACATGAATTATATATCCACTGAGAAACCCCGGTTGGCATCAAACTTTATATTTTTAAATAACTATGCGCACACCGAAACAACTCGCGGCGATGGCAAAACTGAAACTGAGACAAAAAAAGTCTGGGCATGTCATAGCACACACTTTTCTTTCTCTACCTAGCGCAGTGATCGACATGCCATAGCCTACTGAGCGCTCTGTGACCACACGCGTGTTTCACCCGTATACGCACACAGTCTCATTCCTTGAATCGTTTTTATGCAATGGTCGGCATACTAGCGCATTCAAACAATTCAATAAAGCTGATGCCAGATAAAACTTTGTAGCTTTGCGTGACATTTATAACTTTGCCAGCGAAGCGCCAGACGCAAAGGGTACAATGAACGCAAAGAAAACAATTTTGTACTGCTTTTTTACTCGTCAAAATTGCTGTGGATTTTATATATTTTGCTTTAGAAATATCAGCAATGTAATTAAGTTTTATGTTTCTACATGAAAACTCGAATTTGGACGAAACAAAATAAATATTAAACCGTTTGATTGTCAAAGCGCGCAAAAAGATGGGAGTTGGCCATCTTTTCGCTCCGCGCCGCAGCTTCAACGAACTATGTGGCGTGCTTTGTGCATTTTCATACAATTCATCTTCTCTGTCAAAGCGAATCTGTCACGTAAAGCGAAGCAAAAGTTTTATGTGGCATCAGCTTAAGTGGAACTGTGTGCATTGCTCAGCTGGCGCTCTTCGTATGTGAAACACACATGTGCTCAGAGAGCGCTCAGCACTATTTAGGGGTGGCTCACAAGATTGAATATGTTCCGCTCTCAATCCAAATCTTGGTTGCCTCAACTAAGATTTGGTAACTATGACTAAACCATGTGTTGAAAGAAAGCTTATCTGTATTAGAAGAGCTTAATGACATCCTTTTATGAACCATACGTTAAGTTGAATGGAATTTGTAGAAATATGCTTCAAAAAAATATTTCTTAGTATTTACCAAACCATTCAACTAAATTAACGATTTGGTACAACCTAGATGAATATTAGAAGCTTTAATATATTTATTTATAATTACCAACCCATGGTAATAGTTCGCAATCCTTGGTAACAGTTCCCAAATACATATTGTCGAAATTCGGGAACTAAATATCTTTAGTTGTCGAAACTAATCCCTTTTCTCAGTTTGGAAGTCGGAATCTTTATTAGTACCCGAATGAACATTCTATGACATTTACTTTTTAAAAATAATTTGATTCAAATATTAGCCGCAGACGTAACATAACCGTCAATAACGAGCGCTACCGCACCTTTGTAGCGGCCTTTTTGTTGCCTGAAATTTAAGCTCGTGATGTCGGAAACATTTGGTTTCAGAAAGTTATTGTGTGATATCACAGCTCTGAGGGTCAATTCCCGTTCTGCGTTATCGTAAAGTGAAGTGAAAAGTATAAAATTAACACCGAAATAAATGCGGTGTAAAAGTGTTATTTTTATCACTTCGCAATAACGCAGAACGAGAATTGACCCTCTGAACTTTTTTATTTGGGGTTAAGTGAAGTCAAAAGTCTTTGTCCATAATAATTATTTTTAGACAATGTAAAAATTCCGATATCCAGTTCTCTTTTAAGTGTTTTATTTAAAATTAAAAAAAGGTCTAGATGGATCACCCTATATACAGTGGCGGATACAGGGGAGGGGCGATGGGGGCGATCGCCCTCCCCCCCAGAGCTGGAAAAAAATTTCGGTTAAAATACAATACCTCAGACGAGAAATTTGAAAACAAATTAAAATTTTTTTTTTTTTAAATCTCCAATCATAATCCATTTGTGTTAATATTATTTAATTTTCATTATTTGTTTATAAAAATAAAGTATAATCTTTAACAAAAACCATATAAATCCAAGCTTGAATCTATGTGCAACGTTTTAAAAAATCTACAAACTTTCGTAAAAAATTCGAACTTTTTAATTCGATTTTTAAGAAATATTTTGAGTAAGCAGTTTTTTTGCCCATTCCATTTTACGGCAAATTTAAAGTAACTGATTGTTGGCAATATTTTTTTTTTGACCATGTTAGCCATTTTATTCCATACAAAACATTTTCGACGATTTTTTTTGTTTTATGGAGAAAATGAGCAACACCTTCGACGAAAAAAAATCTTAAAAATCAATGGTACTTGAAATTGGGCTAGAAAACTGCATACTCAAAATGTTTCTAAAGAATCTTATTAAAAAGTTCGAAATTTTTACAAAGTTTGTTGATTTCTTTTTTAATTTTGCACAAATATTGAAACTTGGATTTATATGGTTTCTGTTAAGAATATGCTATACCTTTAAAACACAATAATTAAAATTAAAAAATTTTAAAATAAATGGTAAAATGCAAAACCGTGTAACTGGGGTTGCATAAATTATTTTGTAACAAGTAAGAAAGTCTAAGTTCGGAGCCGAACATTAAATACCCGGCGCAAGTATTAAATATATGTTTT
>NW_023462986.1:8197-16058 GCF_013731165.1 Rhagoletis pomonella | reverse complement strand
TCTTCGTCAGCTTATTCGTTTGCAGACTGGAAAAATGGCGAACAGCCATCAAAATACTGATTCAAAATACACACAAATGGGTGCGCGCTGCAAAATTCAGCCCTAATGGTAAGTTCATTTCATCGTGCGGCGACAAGTTAAGAATTTGCGATACATTTTCAGGCGAATGTATGCGAACGTTCACCGGGGGAAGAGGTATGGGACGACAGCTGGCATGGCATCCAGACGGCAATCTGGTGGCTTTAGCATTAAGTTGTAACCGCGTTAAGATATTTGACAAAGCTGAAGGCGAGCTAATACAGTGCATTCGTCGCCGGAGAATGATGTTGCATTTCACCCAGGTGGAAATTTCTTGGTGACTGGCGGCGATGACGATACAATAAGATTGCTTGATTTATTAGAAGGTCGGCCAATTTATACACGGTAGTAGTGCACTTTAGCGGAACCATATAAAATACATTTTTTCCTGTATTCAACAGTTGCCCGTTTGGAAATCTAATTGGCATACATTTGATGCCAATAGCGCGCAACAAACAAGCCAGTTCTCAAAGAGCCCAAATTGACTTTAGTCATGCAACAGCTCCACATAACTCCGCCATAGACACACCAGTTGCTGGAGTACCAAAAAGTTGTGATGACAGTATTTTAATTGATCCACGACAATCGGTGGCATATGGAATGCGTGATGGAAATTTTCTGGTGCTTGATAGCCAATATACTACAAGAGTGAAACGCTACAAGTGAAACGCTGTGATAGTATTTTTTCTCAAATTTTCATCTTTTATTTGCAGTTACATTAAGAAGCTCATAGAGGACAGAGCGGTTGGTGAGGAAGGTGTCGAGTTACTGCTGTGCTGCAACTGGGAAAATCCGCATTTCGCACGTGCTCCACTCGTATGGAATAGTAGCTTATGTCGAAAGGCTGGTTTTAGTATAATGCGGCATTCGCAGCATACCCTCACTGGCGCCGAGCCGTTGAAGAAATTTTGGATAAATAAACGTGCAAGAAATAGTTCCGATACTAGCACGTCCATATTCTTGTTAAGGGTCATCAAAAAATTCCTTGTGTTGTAAAAATAAAGGGAATGCCGGATTATACTAAAGCCAGCTTCCCGACATAAACTACTATTCCATACGAACACAGAAATATAAATGTATCTAAAACTGAATAACTCAAATCAAATTGGATTGCATTTGCATAATATACCTAATATTGGAATCTGTTTTGATCGTAAAAAATACAACTTGCAATCATTTAGATTATAGTTTTGAAAGAAATTGATTGCAATCGTAAATTATGTAAAAATTGTCAATAACAATCTGCCTAAAATTTATTTTCCCCATGTAACGGTTATAAAATACGTTAAATCCGCACTATCTGCATTAACAAAAAATATACATTGGAATATTTAAAATAAACCGATTCATATTTATTTTCTAATAATAATTGTTTCTTAATTGAAAGTATTTAATACTAATATAATGTAGTGGTTAATGTTTTAAAATGAATTCGCAATATGTCCGCAGCTCAGGTTGATTTAAAGAAATCCGTTTAAATTTTTCGAATTACATCTACTTGAATACAGGATTGTATACAAATGGTAGTTCCGTAAATATTTAAAATATGTTAGTTCATTCAATATTTGCATCTGGGCCAATAAATAACAACAAATATAGCCGGAAAAAACAAAGTTTCAATTAAAACGAGTTTTTATAACCCCCCATAAAATTCCGATTAATTTTAAATACGAGAATAACGATATTTTTTCATGGTGATTTATTTTTTTAATATACCTTGTTTCTACCTACACAAAAACCGGATTAGCAAAAAACCGATTGGACTCAACATATATTTCTTTACAGCATTTATCCCCCTGTCTTTATAGCGCACTCGATAAAGTCTTATTCAAAAGTAAACAAAATTGCTATTTTTAAACGACATTTTTTTAATAAATAATTTGCTCGGTTGACCGAAATGGAAACAAACAATAATTGTAATTTATTATAACAATAATACGAATTTAAAACGGGCTGTATAAAGAAAACCAGCCTATTGTCACTTCACTTTCCAATGGTGCTGATTGCTGCAAGAATTATTTAGCGATTTAGAGCATAATCAACACAATATATGCACATAAATATGTATTATTTCACAGATCTCAGGGTCAGCTTAGAAATACGTTACCAAAATTATATAAAATTTAAGTAGGAATTATTTTTATTTATAACGTAAAAGCGCTATCTGACCCAATCTGATAAGTATATTTCCCCTAAAGTTAACCCATTTTATTTAATTTATCTCTCGTGAAAATATATATTTTATTTAAAATTTTCAAAAATGTACATATATTTTAAATTTTTGCTTTAATTTTTGTCTCCTTTTAATATTTAATTAGATACCTTAAGATTAAAATAAGCTTAAAACGAAACAGCACAGCAACCCTTTTCTGTTCATCTTGAGAACACAAAACCCTCTTTTGTTAAAATTCGGCGCTGCACAAAATCCTGGCTTTTATATTTTCCAACAAAATACCACTTCGCAACCCTGGATTTTCACGAAGCGTTTCATTCGGGTCGTAGTTTGGCTACTTCGGGCCATTCGGTGTTGTATGCCATATTGGCTGCCATATTGTTCACACTGTCATCCCCATATTGAACACCCTGTCAACTATCTGTCAACCCTAAGATATCTCACTTGTATTCTTCCACAATGCACAAAACTTATGATATCAATTTCGTGACGAAAATTATACGCATTTTTTAACTGCCTTTGAAACGTACGGAAAATCTTTTATTATTTATTCGGAACGTTGCGAAATTCCGTCTACTGCTGGAAACACAAAATAAAAAACAGAACTTTTGCAACGATTCGTATAAATAATAAAAGATTTTCCGTACGTTTCAAAGGCAGTTAAAAAATGCATATAATTTTCGTCACGAAATTGATATCATAAGTTTTGTGTTTCTAGTTCAGCTTTCGTCACTCGAAAATTTTAGCTCAAAGAGGTGTTTTATTTGATACGTATATGGGCAAATCTAAAAGATAGGTACACTTTCAAAATAAAAATTTTAATTTTTAAATTTGTTTTATATATCATTTTATTCGTAATCTATCTGAGTAATCAGTTGTATTGGAGCTACATGTTAAAGTGCACCCATTTCGGTAATTTTAAGGAATAATTAAGGTAATAATAAAAAACCATTATGTGCAAAATTTTAGTAAAATATCTTTAAAACTCAGGGACTTTTTTATAAAATAGTTAAAATTTAAGCAAAGTTTCAAGTACCGCTATCTCGAAAAGTGGAGCCAATAAGGTAAAACTGAGGACGCCACTGAATTTAGAAGGCTCCAATTAAGTAAGAGCAACTATCAGAACATTTGTCGAAAAAAAAGTTGCTTTGATACCACTCTCGAAATATTCTGACTAAAAGAAGGAGCATCATTAAAAGTAGTAAATCAGGGTTTTTACACACTTCTAGAGACACATTTTTTGAAGCATTTTACAGGTATATGTAACTTTATGAGGACTAGCAGTAATAGAAAGATTAAGATCGTTTCGACGTATTTTCCAAATGTGCCTTCAATTAAGGTGCTTTTGAAATAAAAATTACGCTCAAGATCGCAGAATATTTTATCTTTAAAAGTTGGTTTATTCTGAAAGCACACCTCTTGCTAAGGCAGCAAATTATTCGTAATTGTTTGTAGAATACAATACATACTTAAAAAGTTCTTAAAATTAAATGCTTCAAAACCTATACGCGATAAACCGAAAATTTTGAAAATTGTGAAATGTGGAGTTACAGACTTTGACTTACTTGCCATTTCGTTATTTGTTAATGCACACTTTTCTTAACTACTACATATGAAGTGTACACAGTGCTAAATGCCCATTTAATTTCAAATCAGAATATGGTGTGCTTCAAAAGTTATGACATAATTAATTGTGCCCCTCTTAAAAATTACATAAAAAATTCACTTGTTTTCATTATTTTTTTAAATTTAAACACCTATATTTCAAAAGTTATGCAGCAAATTGATCCAAATTTTTTTTGAGGCTTCAAGGATACGTCAATGAATTATATCCAAAAGCAACCAGCTTGATATAGTTTACAACAGTGAAAATAAAGCTAAATAACACAAAGGTAACCTGTTTTTTAGATTTGCCCATATACACGAGATTTGGAAGTTATTGAGCCCTATTCTGCATTTCGACTCGAATCGAAATTTTCTCCGTTTGGCAACTTTGGTATTCTGCGTTCCGTTTCCTTTCGATCAATCTTCGAAATTTACGATTATACCTATTCTACATTTCGATCGTAGTTCCGTTTTTCTAAGTTGCAAATTTGTTGACGGAGAACGTTTAAATTGTTATTTTCGTGGGTTTAAATAATAAAATTTTATAAAAAATTTAAGTAAAATATACTATGCATGATTGTAAAAGTCATCATAAATGAATTTTCTCGATTTCTGTGTTTTCGCGAGCGGTAATACGGGCAATACGAAAAATTGGCTCAAATAACGGCAACCAAAAGGTATATTGCGCGACGTTTTCAAAGTGGAAGTCCAGGCGTTTTTGTTTACATTAACTATAAATAAGACTGTGAAATGCACTGAATACAATTTATTCTTTTTATATAAAATTAATCGATGTATGCACATAGATACATACATACATAAAATGTGAAGTTACATAAAAAAGATGCTTTTATTATTGCACTCGTTTTTACTAACTTTTTAAAAAGAGGTGCGTATGTTGTCTCGAATTCGTTTTTTTATGGAAAGATAAGCTTTGTTCTTCCCCTCCTCCGGACGGCTTTTAAAATGGGATTCGTTTGAGTTCAAATTTTCCACTCTGTAGTAAATGCAAATGTTGTGGACTGATCTAAACAACGTTTATAATTTCACTGACTTTAAACGATGAGTAATAGAGTACAAGATGAATTCCTTATGACTCTTCACTCATCTAAAAAAGATCAAACATGTCCCTAAATCTCCGCCTTTCAACTTCCGCATCAGCAATCTGGGACTCGTTCTTCTCTTCAAGCAATAACGCCGCGGCTATGGATTTCATTATAATTATGTATCCACTTAAATTTTATTTTTAAATTACAGTGATGCTAGGTATATTTATTTATTTTAAAATATTTACAAACTTTAACTTCATGTGCTGCTATAGTTTGGTGGCAAATATCTCTTTGTTTTGTTTCGATTTCACATATTCCTAGGCAAACAGCTAATTTCGAAAGATGTTTTCTGTCTTCCTGTTCTTCTTTCGTTTCGATCGTAACGCAGAATACCTAAGTTCGATTCCAGCGGAGCGGAATGCAGGAACGTAATCGAAATGCAGAATAGGGCTGATTATCCAGACGTCCAATCGACATGTTTGAGATATCGTTGGAAAGGTCTTGCAGAGTGTGTGCGGAAAATGTATTCAAGCTTCATAAACGATTAACCGGATTCTTAAAAATTAGGCAAAAGTGTTGCGAAACAAAAAACGTTTTTTTTTTGCTCTTGCCGGTTTAAGAGGACATGTGGATACACCCAACATACTTAGTGTTATTCTATAGGTCAATACCTTTCAAACGATACCTTATATATTAAGTTCCGGCTACTAGTTGGAAAGATATTGAGGTAAAGGTGTTTTGGTTCGTGTCTCCACTACGAGATGCTTTGGTATGTATGTGGCGTCTGTACGTTCCTTCATTTAATTTTTTCAAACTTTCAGGAATTAAAGTTCAAAAAAACTAAGAAGGTTTTGTTCCAGGATGTTTTGATTCGTATGCCTTTGTGGGCGTGGCTGCTGTCTGAAATTCGAAAAAAGGCAATTTTTTCAACTGCCACTGAGGCCGCACTACTCAGTCCATGTCATTGATGTGGATATCAGTAGAAGGGCTATATAACGCTATCTTTTGTGTTTATAAAAAAATAAATATGTCATAACGTTATCGCCTGAAAACTAAAAATCGGGCTACTGAAAATATACATTTCGGGCGTTTTCTCAAAAACTGGTAAGTCGATTTTATTCTAAGTTTCCACAAGTCTAGCCCAAAACCTTAGTTTTCATTTGGTATATAGGTTATATCTGGGAAAACTCTTGTTGTGGAGATATTGCGATTCAAATTGAAAGAATGTCGCTCCAAAAAGGGTCAAATGGTTAAAAATTAACAAATCCGTCTAATTTGGTTACTTTAAGATATGAAAATAACATGCCCAGTTCCCCGAAAAAAAATTTCCCATTCCCCGATTCCCTGCAAATCGGGGAATTTCCAGCGAGTTGACAAGTTGAAGGATGCAGCTGTGCTAATCACTTCGTACATGTCTTGGAAGCCACAATTTATGTGTATTTTAAAGTTGTTTTCAGTCACATGCCGAAAATGTAACATTTTTCCCCATTTTAATTGCAGGTATCTACACAGTAGAGGTGAGTAACTCAGCACTGTGCTGAGTTACTGTGCTGACTCTTAGAACTGTGTCGCACGCTCAGACTCACCTCTGAAAAAAATTTTAACTCAGTAACTCAGTTTATGTGCTGACAATTTATAGCTCAGTGTGCTACAGAGTCGATATGGTAACTCAGTTGATGTGCTGACACTTGCATAGCTCGGTGCGGCTTGCATTGTTTAGAACTGTGTCGATGTGGTAACTCAATTGATGAGCTGACACATTCCCACAATACGATCTTCCAAAAAGTACCATAATAGATGGCATCACTAGAATAACCATCAATTGAATATACGACTACCAAATTTAACAAGAAGCAAGACGAATAGCCCAGTTATGCATACTTGCACTGTTATACCATTCTTACGTAAAAATAAAAACCAAACAGAATTCTACATGTGAAGTGCTATGCGTTAGGTAACCGCTTACATGCATAGCCCATTTAACAGATTCTTATATGACAACTCTCAAGCAAAGCTAAGTATGCATAACTGGGCTAGAAGTTAATACATCCAAGGGGAATTATTTTGCAAATGAACTTACCAGCTGAAATCAGCTTTCTAAAATTTTGCCGGCCAGCTACGAACAGAAGCTAAAGATAATCTTTTCTAAATCGACTTCGATTACTAACATCATCAAAAATTTCGATGTACATACCAATTGTGCGATAGCACATTTGTGCCAGCTCACTGTGCTGACTCATTAAAGTGAGTTGGAGTTACTGAGTCAGCACACCAAAATTTACAGAGTTACCCACCCTTACTACACAGTATTTAACTATGCTACATGGGTTTATCACCCGCACTTATCCTACCTGGGAAGACGCGTACAATATTACCTACAGTTGTACATAAATATGTATGTATGAATGCATTTAGTTCACCCAATTTGCCGCTACTAATTACATATATGTGTATAAATTGCCACTGAGCAAAACTGCTTGAGAAAAAATCATTAGTTTAATAGCACTAGTGCAACACCGTACACGCGATGGAAGTAAAACTTCTTAAAAAAGCACAGGTGTGCGCCCCACACCCGGTAGAAATCTTAACAACAATTAAACTACGAGGCAATCAGACGGATACAGTTGCTTATTGTATCCAAACTTGGTACCAAGTTGATACGTTTTTATCATTTCTCATAATTTTAAATTTTTTCGAATACAAAGGATATGATCATTCTTTTTCGCTTTATTCCGTATTCGAAAAATTATATGTTTCAATGGACACATCGATTTGAATACATAATTTAGATTTAGATAAAATTTTTTGTAATTTATTTGAGAAAAATAAAACATTTAGATTACTGTTTGTATTTTGGTCGATTTTAAATTTGCTACCCCAAAATAATTGATATCAAATAAAACACCTCTTTGAGGTAAAATTTTCGAGTGACGAAAGCTGAACTAGAAACACAAAA
>NW_023462986.1:6855-8097 GCF_013731165.1 Rhagoletis pomonella | reverse complement strand
CGCACTACTCAGTCCATGTCATTGATGTGGATATCAGTAGAAGGGCTATCTAACGCTATCTTTTGTGTTTATAAAAAAATAAATATGTCATAACGTTATCGCTTGAAAACTAAAAATCGGGCTGCTGAAAATATACATTTCGGGCGTTTTCTCAAAAACTGGTAAGTCGATTTTATTCTAAGTTTCCACAAGTCTAGCCCAAAACCTTAGTTTTCATTTGGTATATAGCTTATATCTGGGAAAACTCTTGTTGTGGAGATATTGCGATTCAAATTGAAAGAATGTCGCTCCAAAAAGGGTCAAATGGTTAAAAATTAACAAATCCGTCTAATTTGGTTACTTTAAGATATGAAAATAACATGCCTAGATCCCCAAAAAAAAATTGCCCATTCCCCGATTGCCACTTAAACCGAAATTCCCTGCAAATCGGGGAATTTCCAGCGAGTTGACAAGTTGAAGGATGCAGCTGTGCTAATCACTTCGTACATGTCTTGGAAGCCACAATTTATGTGTATTTTAAAGTTGTTTTCAGTCACATGCCGAAATTGTAACATTTTTCCCCATTTTAATTGCAGGTATCTACACACTGTGTGTATTTAACTATGCTACATGGGTTTATCACCCGCACTTATCCTACCTGGGAAGACGCGTACAATATTACCTACAGTTGTACATAAATATGTATGTATGAATGCATTTAGTTCACCCAATTTGCCGCTACTAATTACATATATATGTATAAATTGCCACTGAGCAAAACTGCTTGAGAAAAAATCATTAGTTTAATAGCACAAGTGCAACACCGTACACGCGATAGAAGTAGAACTTCTTACAAAAGCACAGGTGTGCGCCCCACACCCGGTAGAAATCTTAACAACAATTAAACTACGAGGCAATCAGACGGATACAGTTGCTTATTGTATCCAAAGTTGGTACCAAGTTGATACGTTTTTATCATTTCTCATAATTTTAAATTTTTTCGAATACAAAGGATATGATCATTCTTTTTCGCTTTATTCCGTATTCGAAAAATTATATGTTTCAATGGACACATCGATTTGAATACATAATTTAGATTTAGATAACATTTTTAGTAATTTATTTGAGAAAAATAAAACATTTATATTACTGTTTGTATTTTGGTCGATTTTAAATTTGCTACCCCAAAATAATTGATATCAAATAAAACACCTCTTTGAGGTAAAATTTTCGAGTGACGAAAGCTGAACTAGAAACACAAAA
>NW_023462986.1:4917-6755 GCF_013731165.1 Rhagoletis pomonella | reverse complement strand
TTGAGGTAAAATTTTCGAGTGACGAAAGCTGAACTAGAAACACAAAATTTATGATATCAATTTCGTGACGAAAATTGTACGCATTTTTTAACTGCCTTTGAAACGTACGGAAAATCTTTTATTATTAATTCGGAACGTTGCGAAATTCCGTCTACTGCTGGAAACACAAAATAAAAAACAGAACTACTACTAATTGGAAAGATATAGAGGTAAATGTGTTTTCGTTCGTGTCTCCACTACGAGATGCTTTGGTATGTATGTGGCGTCTGTACGTACCTTCATTTAATTTTTTCCAAACTTTCAGGAATTAAGGTACAAGAAAAACTAAGAAGGTTTTGTTCCAGGATGTTTTGATTCGTATGTCTTTGTGGGCGTGGCTGCTGCCTGAAATCCGAAAAAAGACAATTATTTAAACTACCACTGAGGCCGCACTACTCAGTCCATGTCATTGATGTGGATATCAGTAGACGGATCTTCAAACAAGCTATCTAACGCTATCTTTTGTGTTTATAAAATATAAATATGTCATAACTTTACCGCCTGAAAACTAAAAATCGGACTGCTGAAAATATACATTTCGGGCATTTTCTCAAAAACTGGTCAGTCGATTTTATTCTAGGTTTCCACAAATCTAGCCCAAAATCTTAGCTTTCATCTGGCGTACAGCTTATATCTGGGAAAACTCTTGTTGTGGAGATATTGCGATTCAAATTGAAAAAATGTCGCTCCAAAAAGGGTCAAATGGTTAAAAATTAACATGTCCGTCTAATTTGGTTACTTTAAGATATAAAAATAACATACCTAGTTCCCTAAAAAAATTGCCAATTCCCCGATTGCCACTTAAACCGAAATTCCCTGGAATTCGGGGAATTTCCCGCGAGTTGACAAGTTGAAGGATGCAGCTGTGCTAATCACTTCGTACATGTGTTGGAAACCACAATTTGTATGTATTTTAGAGTTTTTTTCAGTCAATGCCAAAATTGTAACATTTTTCCCCATTTTAATTGCAGGTATGTTCACAGTATGTAACTATGCTACATGGGTTTATCACCCGCACTTAACCTACCTGGGAAGACGCGTTACCTACAGTTGTACATAAATATGTATGTGTGAATGCATTTAGTTCACCTAATGTGCCGCTATTACTTACATACATATGTATAAACTGCCACTGAGCAAAACTACTTGAGAAAAAAGCATTAGTTTAAAAGCACATGCGTGCGCCCCACACCCGGTAGAAATCTTAACAAAAATTTAACTACGAGGCAATCAGACGAATACAGTTATTAATTGTATCCAAAGTTGGTAAGTTTTTATAATTTCTCCTAATTTTTTTTTATTTTTAATTTTTTCGAAAACAAAGGATATGATCATTCGTTTTCGGTTTATTCCGTATTCGAAAAATTATATGTTTCAATGGACAAATCGATTGGAATACATAATTTAGATTTAGATAATATTTTTAGCAATTTATTTGAGAAAAATAAAACATTTAGATTATTGTTTGTATTTTCATCGATTTTAAATTTGCTACCCCAAAATAATTGATATCAAATAAAACACCTCTTTGAGGTAAAATTTTCGAGTGACGAAAGCTGAACTAGAAACACAAAATTTATGATATCAATTTCGTGACGAAAATTATACGCATTTTTTAACTGCCTTTGAAACGTACGGAAAATCTTTTATTTATTTATTCGGAACGTTGCGAAATTCCGTCTACTGCTAGAAACACAAAATAAAAAACAGAAGTTTTGCAACGATTCGTATGAATAAAAAAGATTTTCCGTACGTTTCAAAGGCAGTTAAAAAATGCGTATAATTTTCGTCACGAAATT
>NW_023462986.1:2306-4817 GCF_013731165.1 Rhagoletis pomonella | reverse complement strand
CGCACTACTCAGTCCATGTCATTGATGTGGATATCAGTAGAAGGGCTCTCTAACGCTATGTTTTGTGTTTATAAAAAATAAATATGTCATAACGTTATCGCCTGAAAACTAAAAATCAGGCTGCTGAAAATATACATTTCGGGCATTTTCTCAAAAACTGGTCAGTCGATTTTATTCTAAGTTTCCACAAGTCTAGTTTTCATTTGGTATATAGCTTATATCTGGGAAAACTCTTGTGGAGATATTGCGATTCAAATTGAAAAAATGTCGCTCTAAAAAGGGTCAAATGGTTAAAAATTAACATATCCGTCTAATTTGGTTACTTTAATATATAAAAATAATATATCCAGTTCCCCGAAAAAAAATGCCCATTCCCCGATTACCACTTAAACCGAAATTCCCTGCAAATTGGGGAATTTCTCGCGAGTTGATAAGTTGAAGGATGCAGCTGTGCCAATCACTACGTACATGTCTTGGAAACCACAATTTGTGTGTATTTTAGAGTTTTTTTCAGTCATATACCGAAATTGTAACATTTTTCCCCATTTTAATTGAAGGTATGAAAACGACCGGCCGCTGTGGTGTAGTGGTAAGCAGTGCGCGCTTCCACTCCGCAACGCCTGGGTTCAAACCCTGGTCAAAGCAACATCGCAAAAATATAGAAAAAAGGTTTTTTCTTAACAGCGGTCATCCCTCGGCAGGCAATGGCAAACCTCCGAGTGTATTCCTCCCATGAAAATCAGCTTCTCATAAAAATACAATCGCCGTTCGGAGTCGGCGTAAAACTGTAGGTCCCTCCGCTATGTGTGACAACATCAAGGCGCACGCCACAAATCAGAGGAGAAGCTCGGCCAAACACTAACATATGTGTAAGCGCCAATCTATATATATGTACACAGTATTTAACTATGCTACATGGGTTTATCACCCGCACTTAACCTACCTGGGAAGACGCGTACAATATTACCTACAGTTATACATAAATATGTATGTATGAATGCATTTAGTTCACCCAACGTGTCGCTACTACTTACATACATACATATGCATAAATTGCCACTGAGCAAAACTACTTGAGAAAAAAGCATTAGTTTAATAGCACGAGTGCAACACCGTACACGTGATAGAAGTAAAACTTCTTAAAAAAGCACATGTGGCCGCCCCACACCCGGTAGAAATCTTAACAAAAATAAACTATGAGACAATCAGACGAATACGGTTGTTTATTGTATCCAAAGTTGGTACCAAGTTGATAAGTTTTTATCATGTCTCATAATTTAAAAAAAAATTTTTTTTTCGAATACAAAGTATATGATCATTCTGTTTCGCCTTATTCCATATTCGAAAAATTATATGTTTCAACGGACACATAGATTTGAATACATAATTTAGATTTAGATAATAGTTTTAGCAATTTATTTGAGAAAAATAAAACATTTAGATTATACCTGTATTTTTGTCGATTTTAAATTTGCTACCCCAAAATAATTGATATCAAATAAAACACCTCTTTGAGGTAAAATTTTCGAGTGACGAAAGCTGAACTAGAAACACAAAATTTATGATATCAATTTCGTGACGAAAATTGTACGCATTTTTTAACTGCCTTTGAAACGTACGGAACATCTTTTATTATTTATCCAGAACGTTGCGAAATTCCGTCTACTGCTAGAAACACAAAATAAAAAACAGAACTTTTGCAACGATAGAACCGGCATAAGGTTTGCTGCTGCTCCGGTGGCTCAATCGGCGCAAGCTTTGCTGCTCCGCCAAAAGATGTCGCCGTCGTAATCCAAGTTCAGAACCCAGATAAAAGCCGCAAGATGTCGCTGGAGACAAATCTGAGTCCAGAACCGGAACCGATCACAGTGTGTTCCGCTGATGGAAATCCAAGTAATCTGATACAAGGTGATTTATATGTCGAAAATTGGTAAGGTGTATTGGTATACATATATACATACGTATTCTCATACATACATCTATATGCAAACGTACATACATACATATGTATATACATATATAGATGCTCCACCCCTAGAAAAGTGTGTTAATAATGTTCACATAGTTAATTGCTAGGTATTTAATATGTATGTGTATATATACATATATATGAATGAAATGGTCTGTTGATGTTGAAAACAAATAAAATTTAATTTGAAATAAAATAAAGTGTTATAATTACTTATTTATTTTTATTTATTAGACATTTAATGCAGAAATAAAGTTTCTTAATATTATTACATTTTTTTCAGCACATATCATAGAATTTTTATGATATTTACAAGTATTTATATTTGTATTTTTAATATATAAATTCTTTATATTATATAAAATAATATCGTATCCGAATAAACGTTGAATCCATCTGATTTTCTCCAATCCTTTAGCATAGAATATATAATTTTTTCTTTTCATTTTTGAATGGATATATTCAATAACAGTCATTAAAGTCGAATCACCCTCTTCCCATTTTAATCCATGATGATTATGATATAACCAGTTGTTAGTTGT
>NW_023462986.1:0-2296 GCF_013731165.1 Rhagoletis pomonella | reverse complement strand
TCCCATTTTAATCCATGATGATTATGATATAACCAGTTGTTAGTTGTTTTATCCCGTATCGTTAACTTGGATTCTTCAAAAGGAGGTTGAATAAGAAACGTTGTTACATGTGAATCATAAGTTGATATGCTGACTTCTTTAGCAATAAATTTCTTATTAAAATAGACTCCCTGAACGTCTATAACCAACGTATATTCCTCTGACATTATATAGCTTGAGCTTTTTTTAAATTAGCTTAACTGCTGTTTATTATAGTTATATTTAATGTTCTTCCTAAATACTTTATTAAATGTTCAGGAGGATATAAGTTTTTCCAAAGCTATCGAAATAATCAATCTCATTATCGTTTTCCAGTATTTGAACTATCCAAATTTATTATTCCACATTCTCTCTTAAATGGTTTACGTGGTAAAGTGTCACACATGAATACCCCTCTAAAATTTAGAATAAATTTTGAATACTTCTTCAAGTGTACATCAGTAAGAGGTCTTCTAGGTAGCCTCATTAAGAGTTTTTTTGGTATGGTTTTAAATATAATCCGAATCTCTTTTTATAAGGCTCTTAAAACATTCCTTTTCCCATTGAAATAGCTTCCATTGTATTATTATGACGTTTCGCCTCCAATAACTGCTCCTTTCCAGTTTTTATAGCATTGATTGTTTTAATAATTCCTGCTGTACCGCCAGATAGACTTCCAAGTGCTCCTAATGCTACGAATAAAGGCGTTAATGGGAGAAATCCTCCAGGTTTAGGTATGGTATTACACGTGGTGCTTTTATTATAGACTTTTCCCCTCTAAAAATATTATTTACAACCTTGCGTGAAATTTTTTATTGCATCTTTTAAGTTATTACTTTTCTTTAAATTTTGTTTAGCACTTTTTAAAGCATGTTTGAAGAGCTGACAACCAGTTTTTCCTCCCACTTTCTTAGTTTACTATAAATGTTCCCCATACCGAATTTCGTTTTTGTCTTCATTATATTTGTAACTAACCAAGCATTTGTTTTCTCACTAAGATTGCTATCCTTCGCTTTAACTCTTTCCCCAAGCCTTCTCAGTTAATTTTTTATCTGCAATATGTCGGTTATCTAAATCTATATTATATAAATATGATATATCATGTACTCAACAAGCAGTGTCTAGTAGATTAATCCCTCAATCTCCTCTTACTAAAAGTTTCCGTAGTTTCGTTCCAGGTTCACAAAATTGATAACTAGGCTAATGAAGTTCAATAGGAAGCTTATTAATTATATTGTTTATAAAACCTTCTCCAATGACTAACGATTTATAAATAAACCTTTTTTCATAAATAACTCCCATATAAAATAATATTATATTCAAATAAACGCTGAAGTTTTTTAATAAATTTATGGTTCTATATAATTAAATTTTAAATTTCTAAATACTAATTCAACAGTTAAGTTATATTCAAATACAATATTATTATATGATTTAGAATAAACTTCTATATCATAAATCGCTTCCCTATTTGTTCTACTATAATACCTTAACTTAGTCTTAATATCTAAACCCCTTCTTTTATATTCATGTTGGTTTTGATGCTGCTCCATAATATACTCCTCAATTTCAACGCCAACCACTGTTAAAAATTTGCCATTGTCATCCTCTTCATCCCATTTTTTGTTAAAAAAAAGCATGGGCTGCTCTGACTGGGATGCCCAAAACCTGTAACCGGGGACCCTCATCTTCATCTTCAATACATATATATGGGGTTTCCATGTCTTCAAAGCACAACATCTCCAATTCGAAATCGAAGTTGTACTCTCCATGATGCTCGCTATTGAGGATTCGATTTATTCCAGGCATGATGTGTTTTAGTAGCTTTAAACAAAGTAATAATTTCTAATGTACAGTATTAGCTTATTTATACACATTTCATAACTATATAAAAAGCATTGAGGTGAACTGTTGATAAAGAACATATTTAAATATACATATACTTTAGTAATCTATTTTATGCTGCATAATATGATTCAATTAAAAATGTGGAAATAATCTTGAACTCAATGTTGCTGTCAAAGAATATATTTATTTTTTATTACCCTATTTAAACTTTATTATATGAGTCAAATCAAATGCTAATATTATAAATAGCCTTGATCTTGATTTCATCATCATTGTTTGCCTAATACGAAATAATACGAAATCTTTTAATCTTTCACATATGAATGGAAAAGTCTGCTGATGTTGATGATGAGAACAAAAAAAAATTAATTTGAAATAAAATAAAGTTTTATAATTACTTATTTATTTTTTATTTATTATTAGATATTTA
>NW_023462985.1:0-16068 GCF_013731165.1 Rhagoletis pomonella | reverse complement strand
ATCAAACCCAAAAGTTGTCTGCAATTCAATCCACTTGTGGAAAAAAGATATTCTGGAACTAAGAGCGAATAAGTAGCTTTTGGAATAATTTTATACACGGGGTTTCGATAATATTGCTTATGGTTCCATCTCGCTGCGTGAGCACGAAACTAAGTGAAAATAAAAGCCATGAGAGGCTGTTTACAGGGATGGATACTATTTCACTTGCTTTGGTCACTTATGGTAGACGTCCTCTTAATCAGACTACATGAGCCTGGTTATTAAGTTGTAGGAGACGCAAATGACTTCGTAATTATAGTTCGGAAAAATTCGGCAGTACTTTATCGGGCATTACAAATGCAGCTGCATTCGTATGTTTCAATTTAATGTAGATACCAAGGAGGGCTTCAGCATAAGTCCTCATAAAGCTCCTCTTACTGTTTAAAACTCGGTGAATCTTGAAGAAGCCGTGCTTTAGTACTCCGATGAGCTTTAATATCTAGGGATTGTGCCGGATTTGATTGGAAATCCAATCTTGCAAAAGAGTTTTGCTAAAGCCACTTGGTGCCAACTTTTTGGAAAAATATTTCGTTCGAACTCAAGGCTGAAAGTATGATTTTACCGCATGCTCGTCACTGCAAAAATCTCGTATGCCACGTCTCAAGATATTGCTCAAATGCGACTTGAGAGTCGCTTTTAGGATGGACTTTTCTCCATATTTCTATACATTATATGAACAACAAACAAAGGCGACTACTTCTATAGAAAAAAACCCATGCAGTATTCTTGTAATGATACCTCTCGGACAACTGGTATTTGCATCGGTACTATTACCCATTCCGTAGATAACCGCCAGCTCTCGCCTCGGCGCGGTGAAATGAGCTTGTGTTGGTGGCAACTATGAAAGGGATGAGGTCCACCAATCAATGCGCTACTGGTTACGACTGGTAAATGCACCGCTAGATTATCCGCGATAATGGTATGTCTGTCTTACTCCTAAAAAGAGTGCTGCCATTTGTGTAAAAAAAAGGCATGAAGCAGGCGGCCCATATGCAACATTCAGTGAGTGCGAGGTCAGCGAATAAAAATATTTCCAAAATGGGATGATTGGATATCTATGGCTAAATCATTGTGATTGAAGCGCTACAAATCCACATTGGAGTTTAAACTTTTTCTAACCTGCGCGTAAAACTTTTGTGGCAATGTTATCAAGCTCGTTGTATTGGAGTCTGAATTAATTCGTACACAGGTTTCAAGATGCAGCTAAGGCTCTTGGTATGCGATGGGTGGTAATTTAGTTCTGACGATGATACTCACGATGCAAAAGTTAACCAACTTGTGTCGGGTTTTGTAACATGGGTCCGAATTTGTTTCGTGAGTTCTTAGAAATGCCTTCTGATAAGCCTACTAGGTGGCTCTGCTTCCAGCTAGTGTGCGTTCGGGCGTTCTCTGCGGTAGCAGCCGATCAGTAAATGATTGCTGAGCTTACCGACGGGGCGCATTTAGACCCCGCTATGCATGGTGATTCATTAGAGTTTTGCAGTTGTTCATAAACCTAGAGGTTGTTTTCAAAGCGCCCTTGAAGGTCATGACTTCTTATGCGCACTAAGTTGTTGAGACACAAAGCGCTCCAGCAAGCCTCGTTTTGTGTAAATCGTATTCTGCTGGATTCATGCTAACACTTTTTTTTTTTTTTAATACAGCGCCATTTTTGTGGAGCTTTAACATTTACAAAAATTATCAATTTGTATGAAGACTTAATCCTTGCGTTGCGTAATTAATCAGTTATTTAATAGTGACATCTGCTTGAAATCATTCTCCAGCCTTTTTAGAAAACCTGCCCTGTCTGCATCATAAGCGAATTCCGGGCCTACTATTTATTGGTTTTTACCATAGCTTATATATATAAAAATGGATAAAATCCCTCTGTAACATGGGTTCAAACATCTTCGGTAAAGTAGATTCAATAAATTATTATTTTTTGAATTACTACGTTGTACATATGCATATACTTTCTTCACCGATGTTAAACGACTTTTTACACTAACTACACCCTTTCGCTGAAAACTGTTTATTCTACGTCCTATGTAGTTTGTTAATGGGCGGGTTGCTCTTCCTCTCTCCATGTATCTCTCATTTTTCTCGACACTGTATGCCGCCCGTGAATTGTTAATATCTTTTGTTACACTTGAATCCAATTCAGCGACCTTCTTTCGTCACTGTTGTCCTTTCCTGTTAAATTATGCATTTATTTAAATTTTTGATAGCCTCCGTTGCAATGCTGCATTGGCGTTTTGTTCCAGCTCTAGCTGCTATATTTTTGTTTTTTGTATTGCAGTTTAAGGGCAGATTTTGTTGTTGGCATGGCATGTGTCCTTTTCGTACTTTTGATTTCATTGTAAATTCTTGTTTTCTCGCTATGTAATTATTTTTTTTTTTGCTTTTCCTCGTTATTTTTGTTCATCCTTTACAACAATTTCGTTGTACAGAAAGTAAAAGTTGAATGGAAGTAAAAGAAAAGGGAAGAAAAATTACGGAAATATGGGGGTGAGGAAAATTTTAAATTGTTGCCTTGGCATTGTTATTGTAGCAATTGCATTTTAATGCACTGCCCGGTAATGTAGCAAAAATTATTTCGCAATTCATTTCAGTAATACACTCCCGCAGTGACCATTCATAAAATGTGCTTTAATGTGATTTACGCAATTGGTTTGAATTCTAAATAAATTTCGTTGTATTTTGTAAATTTTGTGAGCATAAAAAATGAGAATATGCCAATAGGGAAGCATTTCAAATTTCAAAATAAATATGTATGTATGTACTTACCGTTTGTGATTTTTTTTTGTAAAACTAGTGTTTCTTATATGAACATTGAAAGTCGATTGTATTTTTTGTTTAAAAATTACCTCCTTTGTAACACTCCAAAATAAATACAAAAACAAAAGAAACAAAGAAAACCAGAAGAAGTGTATTTATTAAAGACATCTAGATTACAGAGATTTTAAAGAGCAATAGGGAAGAAAATATCAACAAAAATGCATATTCCAAGTTCCATCCCCAATGTCGCCTGGTCGTTGTGTAAACATTATATAATAGCTGAGCCTAAGGAATACAATATAGATGTGCAGTTAATGAGAATCGCTCCGAAGGAAGAGTGCAATGCAGAACAGTTACATAAGTGTCAGCAGGAATACTCTTCAATTGGGAACATTGAGCTGAAGAGGTAATATTAGCGGAAAGCCCAATCGCAAAGGTTTAAAGTTCTTTGTATAGTTCATGGGCGAGTAAAGTAGGCCACTGCTCTCGTTGTCTAATAGTAGCTCCAAAAATAAGATTCCCAAACGCTTCCCAACGAGTTGCATGGAGGAAATAAAGTGGAGGTTCTATTGGGTTTGTTGCTATCAAGCGATTGCAGACATCTAAAGGGCTGCAATCCAGAAGTCATGGTCACATAAGACCATGGATGTAGCTGGTCTTTTTCCCACTAGAAGATGGGGAAAAATATGTTTTTGGCAGTTCTGAACTATTTTAGTAAGTGACCGAATGCATACCAATTGAAACTCAGGAGGCTAAGACAATAGCAGGACGAGTCATCACCAATGGTTAGCAAGATGCGGGGTCTCTATAGAGCTACCCTCTGACCAAATAAAGAACTCCGTATTAACTGTATTGCAAGAGTTATACCAGGTAATGAGTAATACGTTTCTTATGCAACGCAAATACGATATTCTTCCAGATTTTTGGGACTATTTCGGGATTTTGGAGACTTTTCGGGCTTTTCAGAATTTTTGCGATTTTTTCGTGGTTTTTCGAGACTACTTCGTGATTTTCGCGATTCTTGGGCTGTATAGGGAGGATTTCGGGACTATTTCGTAATTTCCGCAACTATCTCGAACTTTTAGGGATTCTGGGGGCTTTATCTGGATCTCGGGACTACTTCGGGATTTTCGAAAATACCTCGAGATGTTGGGAACTCTTGGCACTATGTCGGGATCTTCGGCACTACTTCGGCTTTCTTCGACTATGTATATCGGGATTCTTGGGACTATTTCAGGATTTTCGAGATTATTTGAAAATTTTCGGGCTTCTTGCCGCTATATCGTGATCTTCGGACTACTTCGGGATTTTTAGACTATTTTGGGACTAATTTCGGGATTAACTATTATGGATCTATCACTTCTGCTTCTGGTACTTACAAACATCGGATAAAAGTTATAATACAATTGCATGTTCATTATCTACATGCGGCATTTCAGAAGTTATATCATCTGAAATTAAATGTGCTTCCGAAAACATCATTGAGTAGGTATTTGTTTGCTTACATGTGTTGCTTTAACATAATGTTCTAATTGAAAATACAGTAATAATTCCAATTAAATATCAATAATTGTAAATGCATAACCATCCAAATTGTGTATTAATATAATTGCATTACTTTATGGCCTTCGGTTGCAGCAAAGAAATTAATAAATAAACATTGAAATCATATTCAGAGCATTCAAATCAAAACAAACAGAGCAATACAGACAGAAAAATCCCTTTTACTACATATTTGTTGTCATCTCTCATACATCATACATATCTACCTAACGCCATGCCTGCTACTCCCCATGACATGGACAATTTTATGGCGTTTAGTATAAAAACTTATTAAGTATGCACAATTTGCTACGTTTCATTAACTCATCTACGTACATATATGTATGTTCTATTTATTTATGTAAATATACTAACACACACACACACACATACTTGCATGCTCAGCGAAATTCGAAATCAGGACACAAATATGTAGTATGTGTATGTTGGTAAAAAGGTCAAATAGAAACACAAAATGTGCTCCGTATTGCAACTCTGAATAAGCTGACCTTGTCCTCATTCATTAATTGACACATAGGTAGAGAATACACACATGCATACATACATACATTGACAGTTTGTTGGCCTTGTGCGAGCGCATCCTGTCAACTCCAGTTGACTTTCATCGCATATCGTAATAATTTACTTCAATATATACGGGTGAGCGTTTACACATGAATATGAGTGCTTGTACGATAAACTATGCATGCATATGAATTACTTTCATACTTTTCCATTGGCATATACAAATACATAATACACTTATGCAGTAGTTTAATATGTAATGTATGTAGTGCATGCTTCGCTGATTTCCAGCTGTCAAGTTAGAATTATTCAAGCTCAAGTTTAATGTAGCACGAATGATTTGTAGTTTGGCATTTGAATGATAAGTTTCCATAACATATTTGTGTAAGAGTTGAGCCTTGTAACTTGAAGGCCAGCAGACGGTATATACTTTCAAGTGCATGTCAAGCTGGTAAAGTTTGAAAATAAAGAGAGTTAAATTAAAACTAAGCTTACTCCAACTGAAACAGCTTGCAAGACGCTGTCGGGTAGGCGAACTGATTTTTCTAGCCACAGTCGGGTTGGGTAAACACCCTCCTCATACCTGGCCCTTTAGTTTGCAACCATCGGTGTAAAAGTGGAGCCCCTCTTGACCAAAATTTCCTATGTGGAATGGAAGTCCTATACTCTTTGTGAAGTTAAGACTTGGTATACAATAATCCATGCCCGGATTATATCCGTATTCTTTAATATTCTCTAGTTATTTATGTAGACTTGGGTTTATGTTATAAAGAATGTATGTATGTATGTATATACATAAGTGTGAAGTACTAATTTTGTTTTAACCAATGTGAAATGCAGTTTTACAATGATTTCAAATTAGCATTTATATTCTAGGTATGTATGTATATTATGTGTTTGTTTTTAAAACTATGTATACATAATGAACTCTGTGAGGGACACTTATTTACGGAATCGCAGACTCACAATCTGGGAAATTTTTAAATATCTGGTTGGGGCAGGCTGAGTGCATCCAGGTTGGCCAAAGACATTAAGGACCTGGAAGGAGTGAAAGATCAACTCGCTAAATCACTGATTGATAACTACAAGCTGGTCTGTCCGCTAAGAGGCCCCCGGGATTACCCTAATAGTTTTTGAGGTATTCAAAAAATAAACTTACTTAAATATTTTTTGAATTTGTGTTCATTGTGAGAAAACAAAATTTCTGACCAAAATTCAGCCAACACAAAAATTGCCGATTTGGACATGGATTGACCCATTTATTTCTTTTTTTTTACGAGCCTTTCCTAGCTTCATTGCATATTTTTTTACCACTCATGATCTTTGAAGAATTCTTCGTAGTTTATTCTTTGGTATTTTCGAGATTTTCAGGGACATTTTTTTTTTTATTTTAACTCATTATTTGCCAGGACTTTCCTGCTCTTTTTGATTTTTTTTCAGTTTTCCAGGTACTCTTTGACCTCAATTCTGGTCACGAGTTCCACCATCTGTTAGCCAAGCGGCGTTGACAATCCGCAGCTTTTTTAATTTTGTATTCATTTGCATAATTGCTGTTCATATATTTACATTGTAAACTGGCTGTTATTATTCTTTTCGATTCGCACACATTCTTTCGCATCCGACATTGTCAATTACTTTATAAACTTTTATTCACCACACACATGTAGCCTACTTAATTTGCTGTTGGGATCCTTCAGCATGCCTAAATAAATAGGTAACCTCTGCCTCAACCTTTCTTACGAAATACATGAATACTTTGCCGTTCCTAAGCATACGATCTGTTGTCCTACCTTAATTTTTGTTACATTACTCTGTTGTTTTCTTTAGCTTACTATTGCTTGCTTTTTCTTTTATTACAATTTAATTAAATGTTGCTCATACGCCCGAGTGGCTTTTATATAGGCGGTGCGGCGGCGGTAAGCTCGTCCAAAAACATGTGGTATACATATTTACATGTTTATGTACATATATGTGTACATATGTAAATAGAAATGCTTGATTGAGTCACACGTGGCTGTCTCTACTTTAAATAACATAAGTACATATACACTGGTGGCCAAAATAATGGAAACACCTTATTTTGATCAGTTTTGGATATTTTACTTTCGCAGATATGATTTTTAAAATATTTGGAGTGAAACTTGTTTAGCGGCGGTTGGTTGGTTGTGAATAAATTTGGAATTGGTGCTTCTTAAATGTATGCACATGTATTAATTATACAAATACAATACATAGATGAAGAAAAGGATAAATGCAAAGGTAAAAATAAAAACCAAAACAAAAAAGCGTAAAGATAAAGGGAAACATGAAGATCAAGGTAAATTTAAATAAATTTACTTATATAAAGGCAGAGATGAAGGGAAATGTGTAGATGAAGGAAATAATAAACATTTGGATAAAAATAAACATAAATATTAAGAAAAAGATGAGGATGAGGATATCGATAAGAGTAAAGATGAGGCTAGAGGAAGAAAGATTAATATAAATTTAATTGTAAAGAAAAGGATATAGATAGACACAGAGACTCAATCTGGGAACTATTTTGTGATTTTGGAGATTTTCGGGTTTTCGCGACTAAATCAGGATTTCCAAGACTATTTCGGTATTCGCGAGACTAAATCAGGATTTTCAAGACTCTTTCGAGATTCTCGGGATTCTCGGGACTATTTCGAGATCTTCTAGACTATTTTGAAATTTTCGTTGTACTTATCGATCTTGTTATCGATATTGAATTCGATATACCTATCGATATTGTTATCGACATTTTAACCAGTTTTGTTTCTATCGATATTGTTATCAATATAAATTGATTGCTATTGTTATTAATAAATTTATGAACATATTTATCGATATAGTTATTTATATGTACTTATTATTATTTATTTATTACTTTTATCAATATATTAATCGAATTATAATTTATTATGTTATCGATGTTACTGCCAGTTGACTAATCGATGTATTTATGGATTTACCGATATCGTTACCGATACATTTATCGATAAAAGTTATCACATGATTTGACATTACCTGACATGACATTACATGACATAAAATTATATGATGTGACATGACATCACATCGCATGATATGACATCATATGATATATGATATCACGTCTTATGACATCATATGACAGAACGCTACCTGAAAAGACATCATGTGGCATGACATGACATCCTATCACATCACTTCACAGTAGGGCTATTCGCGATTTGGTGCATAAGAGCTGACAAATTTATGCAATTGCAGAAATATGCCGTGGATTGTGAGCGGCCTTTATTAAACTGTCATGGTAAAGCTTTTGCAAAACAATTTTTGTGCATCAGCTTTGGTTTTGTTTATGAATGCAATGCATAGCATTTTTATGCTATGGATTTTAGGTATTGCAAATTTGTCAAGCCACGACAAATGCAAATGCGTGTATTTTGTTTGTGTATTGCAAATAATTTGCAATACAAATTTGCATTGCAATGATGCTAGGCCATTTGCACCGGATCGCGAATAGCCCTAATACATTCCTTGAAATCACATCTCATTGCATTCTCTAGTGTGGCCCAGGCGCACTTACTTTTTTTTATATAACTCTAGCTCATTATACTATACTCTGCATACAAATAAACATTTCAAACTTTGTAAAAAATTTTAAGAAATGTAAAGAATTTTCATGAAAGCTTCAAGAACTTTTAGAAAAAATGTAGTTTTTAATTTTTATAGTCCATTAAAGTCAGGTATAACATAGTGAAGTTAAAAAATCGCTTTGATTTTTACTTTTTCTTGCCGCCGGACTTTTTAATTTTTTTACATAGCAAGAGCAATTTATAAAAACTGCAGTTGATTTTTTGAAATGAATTCCATAAGAAATTCATATTTCGAGCATACTAAAAAGTTATAAAAAATCAATGGTATTTTGTAGGCACTTTGAATTTGCATTTCATCCTAATAAAATTGAATGGACTATACAGCTTTATACCTAAAATTTTTTTTATGTTTTTTAAAGAGCTTGCAATTGGTTTATATGCAGTTTATTATATAAAAAGCTAGACTGGTTTAAAAAAAAATTTGATACTAAATAAATGAAATAAATATCACCAAAACTGGTCAAAATAAGGTTTCTCTTATTTCTGCCACCAGTGTATTTATTTACCTATACACACATACATACATACATACATACATCCCAAGTACGTACAAATATGAAATATTTATGTTCAAACCCATCTTTCAGCAGCCCTCATTTGGCGCCACATGCATTTCCAAACTGTTATCTTTATTTGTTTCCTTCCACCACTTCAATTTTGCATTGCTACCTTTTCCTCTGTTGTTTTCTTTCTTATTTGCTGCCGCCACCAGTCATTCTTTTATTTGATTACGCATATTCCTCTCATTGGCTTTTTCATTCTATTTTTCTCCTTTAATTATGCACATTTCCCTCTTTCCTTCCGCTTCGCTCTCTGACTTTTTGCTTATTTTCATTAAAATGTGCAACAATACTAACGATTAAGCAATAATATAACAACAATGTTTGCATACATGTTTATACAACTACAACAACATTTGCTCTTTACAGCAATTACACAAAGCGATTCATTTTAATTTTGGTTCTTTCTGTGTATCGCCTTGCTTCGTGCGAAAATTTTAAGGTCTGCTCTGTCTGTGGGAAGTTGTAGGGTACGCAACTGTCTGTCTGCATGTTTCTTCAAAACATAGCTATGCTTTTGTAGCTGTTGCTGAGATGAGAATAAAAGAGTTGAAAGCAGTGTTGCCGTTTTGGTTACTTTTAAACAATTTTGGTTATTTTTTTCTTGCCTGTGATGTTGTTAAGATCCTTCCCATTTTGGTTATTTTTAAACATTTACTGTAGTTTTTAATTTTTTTATACATACAATAATTAAATCTTTGAAAAATAGTATAACCAAATACATTTAATCTGTTCAATATGGTTATTTAAATTAAGTTATTACTACTAAAATGGCAACTCAAGATTCGACTTATTCCAATAATAATCATGTGTTTAGATATGCAAAAGAACATGTAAAAGTTCGAGGGTGCAACTATCGGTTCGTGTCTTTAATAAATCGTGGTGAATTAATCGCCAAGTTTTTGAAACGGCCCGGCAGTTACACTATTTCTATGTTCTTTGCACACACCTACATAGTAGGGGTCTTCATCTAAAGTGGTAAAGGGATAAATAGTTTATCCGCATTCTTTCATGAACGCACTTTGGTAAATAATTGCCCAAAATTGTTTATTACTTAACTTATCTGGCTAGTTACGTTTCATTCTTACCTCGTCCATTTTGCTAATTTGCTTTTTATGTGTTCGTAGCAAAATCAACCACCTGGCGGTTTGTCAGGGTTGAATTCTGCTGAAATTTATACGTTTATCCATTAAAATCGTTTGATAAAGTTATAAACTTTGGTTAAATAGATGTCCATACAAAGTTTGACTGTGCATTTATCAAAATGATAATTTTATCAAGTTTATCAACAGTTTATCACTTTTGATGAAGACCCCTAGTATGTACCTGAAATGACATTTGAATAATACGAGAGCCATTAAGAAGCCGGGAAAAATTATTAGAATTCCGCGCAAAATTGGTGCTTCAAGTTAATTTATACGGGCTCATTGCTATGGATAAGTGAACAAAAAATGCACAATTTTGGTTGTATTTTGCATAATATGTATTTTCAAAAAACTTTTAAATTAGGCTCGTTATAAGACATAGGCCAGCTACACCTATTAAGGTTGAGGAGAGAAGCCGCAACAGTGGAACAGTCATCAGTGAAACCAAGTGAGAATATTTGGAATGAATGTATTAATATTACTTATATATGTATGTATTTGATTTATAATATATAGAATAATTAACATACATGGTCGGCTAAAGACTACTTTAAATGAATACATACTCAGATAGTACATATATAAATACCTCGTAAAACGGGAAGCCTGATTTTTTTAAATATGTATTTATATATTACAACCTTAAAAGGATTTACTTTTCAAAAAATGCAAATAAAAATTGATTATCTTTGGTTTGTGAACTTTTTCTGTACGTACTATATAAAAGAATTTGTGATGACCTGAACTGTTAATCTAATAAAAAAGTTGGTTATTTTTCCTTACATTTGGTAACTTTTTCGCCTAACCTTGGTTAGAAAGTTCTTTGAGCGGCGGCAACACTGGTTGAAAGGCACACATCGTTTGTGGTCTTTTGAGCGAAAAGTTATTGCTTAGTTTGCTCTTGTGAATGAAACTTGAATTTAATTACATAGCTTAGATGTTGAAAATTAAATAAATTCTGCTAAAATAAAGAAGATTGCATTATAGTTGTAATTAGTATTTTCTTCTCTTATTCAATATACATTGCAATTACTGTGTTTCTTGGAAATTCTGAAGTTTCATCAAACAAAAAATTTGTTTAACAATTTATGTTTTTTAAGCGCATTGCGGTCTTGTAAAGTTACGTTTTTTTCAAATTATTGTTCCAACCATGTAAACATCACATAACTACCCATACAGTTCTTATATTCAAGGGTCAGCACTCCTACTTTAAAGGCAGATCTGGTCTCAACAAACAAATTTCTTATAATATAGAAATTTCGAGTGCAATTACCCTAGTTATGCGAGCTTTCTGCACATGCAGGTCCCTGGTTGGATTCATCCACCGATTTCTCATCCGCAGGGTGGTCACTTAAAAAAAAAAACAAGTAAGAAAGTCTAAGTTCGGGCGGAGCCGAACATTAAATACCCGGCGCAATTATTAAATATATATTTTATCATCTTTCCGAAACCTACCGCTAGATGGTAAGCCGGGGTGTATAAATTCTGAGTAAATAAGCGTCCTTAAATTTCGAAATATTGCAGTTTCAGGCTTTTCTGGAATTTACCGTTATATGAAAAGCGGCCGATTTCAATAATTTTCAACGTTTTGCTTTTATGTGGCAAGCACAATAAAAATACCGAGTTTGGTACAAATTGCTAGAACGGTTACCGTTATACATATATGTGATCATAAGTGGGCGGTGCCACGCCCACTTTTCCAAAATTTTCCCATAAACGTATTTCTTGGTAAAGAATTGTTGCAAGCATCAATTTTGAATAAATTAGCTTTAATATTTACTGATTTATCGACGATTTTGTATTTCTCTAAATTACCGTTATATGTGATGTAAGCGTGGTTATTGTCCGATTTTTTAAATTTTCGGCCATTTAGTATGCTGTACCAAGGCCAACAACTGTGCCAAGTTTGTAAGAAATTGGTGCAGCGGTTACCAAGATATACACATGTAACCATAAGTGGGCGTGGCTACGCCCATTTTCCAAAAATTTACAATATTCTTATTTTCCGTCTAAAAATTGTTGTAAACATCAATTTTGAGTGAATTATCTTCAGTAGCTACTAAAATATCGCAGTTTTCGTATTTCTGGAAATTACCGTTATATGGGAAGTGGGCGTGGTTACAATTCGATTTCGCCCATTTTCAATACCAACCTACCTTGGATTAATGTAAACCTACGTACCAAATTTCGTTGAGATATCTCAATTTTTGCTCGAGTTATCGTGTACACGGACGGACGGACAGACGGACAGACGGACGGACAGACGGACGGACAGACAGACATGGCTTAATCGACTTCTCTATTCATTCTGAGCATTTATGTATACATTTGTCTATATCTATCTCGATTCGTTTGGCTGTTACAAACAACCGTTATGTGAACAAAATTAATATACCCTTGTGCACAAGTGCGCTCGGGTATAAAAATGGGGTTTTTCAAGAACTATTTTTAAAATATTTTTCTTTATGACGCGATGTGGTATTTTGTGAGAGTCAGCATTTTTTTGTAATTTGTTTGCGCAAACTTATTATGAGATATACATATTTAGTAAGCTGTTAAAAATCATGTTTTTGCAAACATGTTAATTTTATTGCGGATGCCGGTTGAATACCTATGCAGAATTAATACTTGTATGGCACGCTTTTTTTTTAAGGCGACAAATCCCAAGAAATTGGCGTGGAAATTGTAGGACTAAAGTTCGCATAACGCAAATTTTATTGCGGATTTCGGGAGAATATCTGTTCGTTAACAGCATTTGCTCCGCAACTTTTTCAATCAAAGAATCCTCTAGAAATCGCCGTGACATATTTAGGAACAAAGTTCAAAAAATTCGATTTGATTATTTGATTCTCCTGATTTGGAACTAAAATGTGACTACCATTTTTTATATCTTTGAAGGTCTTTGGCGGACTTCGGCAGGATTTGGAATTGACTCGATAATTTTATATATAGTGATAATTCAATGAATTACAAAAACAGTAAAATCCGATAACTCAATAAAATTCGATAGCTCGACTAATTTTGATAAATTTCGTTAATTGTGTGCTTAGATTGCTAGATAAATTTTGATAACTCAAAAATGTATATATTTCGGTATAAATCAATAACTCCATAAACATTGGATACCTCTACAAATTTCGGCGATCCGGTTGATTTTAATCGCTGCATGTTTTTCGAAAGCTATGAAAGTGATAACTTGATAGACTTATATAACCTTGAAATTTCGATAACTCGCTATAGTTTTAAAATTCCAAAAACTTCGATTCTATAAATCGAAAAATTTCAGAAGGTCAATAACATATCGATAACTCGATAAGTTGAAAGAAATCTTTGCATTACGACAGCTCGATAAATTTTGTTAACCCTAAAAATAATTATAATTCAATAAACATCGACAACTTGATAAATTGACAAATTTCGATAATCCAATAAATTTTTATATCTCGATAACTATCCGTAAATTTCGATAACAAATTTTCTGCGCTTTAAATTTTGACAGCTTAATAGACATTGATTAATTTGAATAAACGATATGTTGCTTTAACTCAATAAATATGGATAACTCAATAAATTTCGATAACTATGAACTTCGATAATTGCGCTATCTTAATAACTTGCGATAAATTATTTTTTTTATAACTAAATGTATTTAGATACTTATAGAAAATTTTCAATTAAAAGTCATACCCTTTCAGTTACCATAATTCTCGTGTTAATCCCATTGTTTTGATTTTCGTCTTTATCTTAAATTTCGCTTTCGCTTTTTTGTCTCCATCGTTATCATTTATTTCTTCATCGTCACGTTTATCTTTATTACAAAGTTTAATTTCAAATACGAAGTAAAAAAATGCGAAGCACCCTAAATTGAACAGATTGCCACAACAACTATACACAAATATAGGAAATTTTTAATATTTTTACTAACCAACCAACTTTTACAAATCCTTAGATATTTATTCATATTTTGACTCCCCCCTAAATGAATACAATTTGTTTAATTCCCATCGCTTCTTGAGTGTGTCATTGTAATTTTTTGTTTGTCCTTTCAAAATGTTTGTGAAGCATCAGTGTGCCATTTAATTTTTAAGACTGTAACAATTTGACGCTCACATGGATATATTAGGCAATCGATAAAAAGTTGATAAAGCAGACCGGCCGTCATTTTGTAGGAAGTCGAGAAAATGGTTCTTAAATTTGCAACTTTGTTGACATGAAATCAGGTTCAATTATAAACAAGTTATTAAGAGAAATAGCAACTGCTGTACAATTTTACTTTTTTTTTTTGAACAGTACAACTGTTTACTTATATTCGAGTAGGTAAGTTAACGTAGACTCTTTCAGCCAGTAATTGCAATTAAGCAAAGGAGTACTTTTAGTCTGAGACTTCTCAGTGAAAAAAAAAACAATGCGACGCACACTCTGAAATTTCTTGTTTTTACGAGGTGGGTACTTTTTTTTATGGAGTAACAGCAATTACAAGTAACGATAATGATAATAGCGCACAATTCTCGAGTTTGTCTTGCTCCTGTTACTGTTGTTATTGTTGCTATGTATATTTGCTTAGCTTTTAAGTTTGTTGCAGCTGTGCAATTGTAGTTGAAAATAATGAGATGTGTTAAAGAGGCACATAAAGAGGAACAACAAGGAACATTAACAATGTGTACCATTGGCAACAGCGGAAGAGTCTTCCCAGCCGGGTCATTAGTACTTGAGAAAATTGTTTAATGTAGAATAAAGATGCATATGGATGTGTATGTAGTACGAATGTTAGAACGTTTATTAGATTGGCTTCAGCGTTGCAGATTTTAAGTGTGCATTAGTTTAAATACTTACAGTATCGGTCACATCTATAGCACGCCATTTCAAAGTGATATTGTGTGCAACTTATGTTTATTTATTTATTTTTAAGAATTTTCAATTAAAATATAGGTCTTTCTCTAAAAAACCCATATAAACCCAAGTTTAACAGTTTGTAGAATACTACAAAAAAGTGCAACAAATTTCTCGGATGTGTTAGAATTTTTCTGAATACACAGTTTTATAGCCCAATCAATTTTAGTCTGATAATATGCCAGTTTCAAGTGGCTAAAGGTTACCGTTGATTTTTTAGAAATTTTTTCGCCAAAGGTGTTGCGGTTTTCTTCCATATACAAATAAACTGAGTTTAATCATTATATGGAACCCAATGCGACAAAAAAAAATTCTAAAAAATTAACGGTAATTCGTAGCCACTTGAAATTTGCACATTATCAGACTAAAATTGCAGGAGTTAAAAAACTGTGTACTCAAAAAAAATCTAACACTTCCGAGAAAAAAGTTTGAAATTTAGGTGAAATTTTGTTGCACTTTTTTGAAGTTTTCTACAAATTGTTAATCTTGGGTATATATGGGGTTTGTCTGAGAATCAACTAAATTTTAATTGAAAATTCTTAAATATAAATAAATAAACATAAGTAGCACACAATATCACTTTGAAATGGCGTGCTATAGATATGACCCATACTGTATATGAAAAACATCACTATCAAATATATAAGCAAAACAATATATGTAGCAATGAATAATTCTAAAATTAACGACAACACCTTTATTTCTAACGAACACAAACAAGGTGGGCGTTACAGACTCTGTTATATTTGGGTTTTTAGTTCCATTTATTTGTAGGCCTGCTCCGGATTTTAATTTCAAACAAAATTTCTCTACATGATTTCGCACGTTGTTCTGGTTTTCAAAATCAAGTAAATTTCGCAAATTAAAATCAAAAACAAAAAGCAAATGTCGGGAATTCGGCTGGAAATTAATTCGTATGAAAATCGGTAAGATTTTAGTTTTTTATATGTCTGAAATTTTGAATAATTG
>NW_023462984.1:7358-16068 GCF_013731165.1 Rhagoletis pomonella | reverse complement strand
CTAACTTTCAATTTTTTTACTGAAACCGGTGGTGGACACTCAAAAAACGGCCCAAGAGGGGCATAACATGAATGAAAAAAAACGGAATAGATTTGAAGTCAAGCGGAGTAGAGGAGTAGATTTCAAATTTTTTCAAAAACCGGAGTAAATCTAATCTGATCTTAGTTGAGTCCAAACACTAGTAGGGAACGAATTCTTTACATTTTAACGCTGATGACCCACAGATGGCGGGAAAACACAAGGTTGTATCAGACTTTCGACGTGGTTTCGAGTTGGTTAGCTATTAACCATCTCAGTGAAATGGTTAAGTGCTGTCATTTTTATATGGCGAAACTACGCTAAATCAAGTGGGTTATCGGGGTAACCAACTCAATAGCCATAACTACGTGGTTAGCTCCGGTGGGGACATGGTATTACTTACGAGTTCTTGGGGATACTTTTTCTTTAGTGGTTGAGTATTCCCATGGTGCTGGCTCTTTTTAGGCGACGAAGGACCAGTGACAAAGCCAGTGGGCTTTCCGGCGAGTGGTGCGATCTAGCACAGCTGCGGGCGACAAACGATGACCCTTGACGATGGTGACGGCGAACTCGGATGTTGGTGGCGGCGGCGATACTGGAGCTGGTGACACACGGCGGCTGCTATACTCTGGTGATTGCTCCGGGCGTAGAGGCGATGACCAGTGTTGCCAGAATATTTTTGTACCCCATCCCCATATCGGGCCGCAGTTATCCCCAAAAAATCCCCATTTTTCTTTTAAATCCCCATTTAAATCCCCTTTAGTAAGGTATAAAAAAGCAGGTATTCACATTTGTGTTAGATCATTTTAATCCAGTTTTACTTTTAACACAGTTTTCATTTTATTACAGTTTTGAATACTTTTCTCTACACATTTTTACAAATTTATATATGTATATGTACATACGTACATATGTACATATATGCATGAGGTCATTTGGTTATACGTACAACTATGGTGAGAGATTTAGCACCAAAATTCAACGTTATATGTTTTTACAACATATGTTTATTTATTTATTTTGCTAATTTTCTTTTAAAATATAATTCAATCTATAACAGAAACAGCATAAATAAAAGTTTAAAATCAGAAAGTAATCAAACTTTTTTAGTATAATAAAGTACAAGTCTTAAATAGCTAAACAATACCATTTAATTTTTAGAATTTCTTTCGCGGAGGTTGTTGCGAAAATTGTTTGTTCAGTGAAAGCCAACCAAAGCAGACATCTGCGCCGAATAATGCTTTGACGGCGTTAGGAAAAGCTTACAAACATATCGCGCAAAACGTATGTACTAATAAAATCTTTATTCGAGAAATTTTTATGGGCAGCCAGAAAAATATATATTTTAATTTCAATATCAAAGTTTTAAACCAAACAAAAATCTCCATAAAATCCCCACATCCCCAAACGAAAAAATCTATCCCCAAATGGTTTCATAAATCCCCAAAATGGCAACTCTGGAGATGACTTGTAACCCTATGCCTTGGGTCACACCCTTACAGGCTAACCTAATATTCGCGCACGCCGCCAATTTATTGTCAAAAATTTCTCATGCACATGCAACTTGTATGAGATCAACCGAAATTGAACGGCGCACAGTGCTGTGTCTCCATATAAAAAGTGGGCAAAAATAAAATAATGGACGGATTTGAGTAAAAATTCGTTTCTTGGTGGATTAGAGTACGGAGATTTCAAAAATCAATTTTTTTTTTTTACCTAGCTCTTACATTTTTCATGGAAACTGAGATTGGAACTGCAAAATTTGATATTCAGAAGTAGTTCCAATACTGAGTAGTTATTTTATTATTTATACAGGGCGTTTTCCTAATAATATTAAAGACTTCAAGGCTTCATTCTATGGCTTAATTCATGGCAAATAAGATTCCCTATATCTCTCTTACGCAAACCCTATATGAATGGCAGCTACTTTCATTTTGGTCCTTTTTGACTACAAAATGTTTTTTTAAATTGATTATATCATCATTAGTTGTTCCAAATCCAGTCTTTACTTGGTCCACTATTAAGCCTAATATTGTCCTAAACTCATTTTGAATCCTAACTTTATTCGCAGAAAAGGCGTCTTTGTTTTCTTTGCGAAATTGCCAGCATTTAAATGTTAAACGGTATGCGATGTGGAGTAAACACTCAAAACATCTAATCCAAGCATGCAGTGTAGACAACCCATACTTGTAATCATTAGCGATTGGTACTTTTGTAAAATTAGTAACATTCATTTCGGTCGGTTTGGCATGGCAAATAAAACAGTTACTGGAAGCATTAGTGCCAGTCAAAATATTGGCAACAGATCCATCAATCATGGTGCAATGCATTTGATAAGAAACTTGAATCCCTTTTCCGTTTCGTATTACAACATCATCTTCTAAGTTCTCAATTTTTTCTCGACATATCATTATATTCGAATAGAACTAGTTCGCGGTTTTCCTTCTTGAAACTAAACTTAATTGGACGACAATAAAAAGACGATGAGCATTTGTTATTGGTCTATATATTTTTGTTGGATGACAAATCAATTAACCTGGAAAAAATATTTATTTTTTAATAACTTATATGGCTTGTCGAAAAGATATAAGACCGTCATATCGCAAAATAGCTAATCGAGTAAATTAATTAATTCAGACCAGCCTTTTGCAAAATAATACTGTAAAAAGTTGTCAATGTAAATTAAAATGCGGACTGTAAATTAAAAGCGAATGATTTTGATTTTTTGGCAAACGCAAATTTATTTTAAGTTCGTTTAAGTTTTACTCAAATATTACTGCATCCACGTGATGCTGAAGCGAAACTAAAAAACGAGTCTACTCCAGAAAATACAAATACCTCAGGTGCCTTATGGGCTGATATTACCGTACATAACTGGACTACAATACAATCGTATGGGATAAAAGAACCTATGCACATATGTATATTTAGCTATGTATTGATGTGAAATGAAATTACAAGGTTACATTCATACATATTTATGAAAGGTAGTATAAGAGAACAGATATACCCTACTTGAAACTGAAATTATATTGCTGGTTACGGAACATCCTCCGGGCCGCTGGAGGACCTAGGTCCTACTGAGGAAGGAAGCAATGCGAGTTTGGTTACCGGTCGTACGTACTCCCCTCTTGCGGTCTTTATTGCAACTACTCTCACCTTGCCATCAGTACTTGGAAAAAGTTTTACAACCTTTGCAAGCATCCACTGCGACTGAGGTATATTAGGCTCGCGAACGATAACGATGTCGTGCAGTTTTAAGTTCGTCTTTTCGTTTTGTCACTTCTTCCGTTGCTGAAGACTAGTGAGATACTCAGCGTGCCATCGGTTCCAGAAACCTTGCGCCATGTGTTTTACCTTTTCCCATTGCTTTAGCGGATGTATATTTGCAGCCGAGTCGACGGTAGGTTCTGCTCGCGCAGTAAATGGCTGCCCAATCAAGAAATGAGCAGGAGTAAGGGCATCAATTTCTCCATCATTGCTAGGGCACAGTGGTCGCGAATTTAGCAGCGCTTCTATACGAGCCAAGAGCGTGTAAAATCGTTCATATGTTAAAGTTGTTTCGCCAATTACTCGTTTCAAATGTGTTTTCACCGATTTCACACCGCTTTCCCAAAGCCCTCCGAAATGTGGTGATGAAGGTGGTATGAAACGCTAAGTAATGCCATTCAAAGAAAGAAAATCTGCAACTTCGGAACTTCGTTGTTGAGCTTCCAGAATCTGGTACATTTCATGAAGTTTACGTTTAGCGCCAACAAAATTTGTCGCATTATCAGACCAAATTTCTTCCGGTTGTCCACGCCTTGAAATGAAACGATCCAAGGCGCCAATAAACGCTTCGGTAGTTAAATCGCCGACTAGCTCCAAGTGTATGGCCTTTGTTACGAAGCATACAAAGAGAGAAATGTAGCCCTTGACCTTACGCGGCAGTCTGCCTACCTCAACCTTTAGTAAAAAAGGACCAGCATAGTCGCAGCCTACCTTAGAAAATGGTCGTTGGAATCTCCCCCTCTCTATAGGCAAGTCGCACATTAATTGCGTCTGAGTACACTTTCGCAGCTTGAAACACGTTAAACAGTTATGAACAATTTTTCTCGCAAGATTTCGCGAGCCCAAAATCCAGTATTGTTGTCTCAGAATAAATATAAGCTGTGTAACCCCAACACGCAAATATAAAATATGTGTATAGTTAACTAACATCTCGACAATCTTGTGTTTCGAAGATAATATGATGGGGTGTCTAATGTCAAATGATGCTGATGAATTTTTGATTCTTCCGCCTACCCTAAGCACTCCATTGTCATCTAAGAATGGTGATAGTGGCAAAAGATTGCTTTTGTTAGAAATGGCGATTTTTTTATTCATGGCAGCAATGAAGAACGATCGATGAGTCCGTCCACATTTGAACTGCCATTCTATCGAATTGCAGAGTCTTCACTACACGATTCATCAGCCGACAGAGAAGGACAGCACCGCATAACTCCAGACGAGGTAAAGATATTTGCTTGAGCGGAGCGACGCGACTCTTTGCAGCCACAAGTTGAGTTGTTATTTTACCCTCATAATCAGAACGGCAATAGAGGCAGCGTACGCGTTTTGAGAAGCATCGCAAAAGCCATGTAATTCGTTACGACCTAGTGCGAACAATGCTCTTCTTGGAATTTACAATGAATTTATTGTTGAAAGTGTGCTTCTGAGTTTTAACAAATGTGCCGAAACGCTAGTCGGAACCTCGTCCTTCCAGTCTAATTTGAGAAGCCACAGCTCTTGGAAAAACATTTTTATCAAAACTGTGCATGGTGTAACAAAACCTAAAGGGTCATATCGAGCCCTAACCGCCAAAATAACGTAAGCGACATTTTTTTCAAAATTTTATTTTTGATGCAGAAATATTCCTAGAGCATCTAGATGCATTTCTGCATCAAAAATAAAATTTCGAAAGAAATGTCGATTACGTTATTTTGGCGGTTAGGGCTCGATATATGCGCGCCGCATCTGACAGTATCGATTGCTTTGTTGCCACTGTCGATGAAGAGTATGAAAGGCAAAATGAAAATACGTCATTAACAGGGTTCCACTTCATTCCAAGTAATTTGAGCATTTTCGGTGGCTCCAAGTTAACAGGCGACATCTCTCGCATTACTTCGGGAAGAGAATTTAGTAACTCATTGCAGTTGCTACTCCACTTACGCAAATTCATACCTGCACCTTTAAGAAGAGCAACTAGCTCTCTATGGATTTTAAGAAGGTCGTCAAAAGACTCTGCCCCTGTCATAACATCATCCATATAAAAATCATTGAAAATTACCTGTGATGCCAAAGGATGAGTGTCTTGAGATTTTTTTGCAAGCTCTTCCAATACCCTCACTGCAAGAAATGGTGCACATGCTGTGCCGTAAGTCACAGTTTTTAACCTGTAGTGATTCACCGGCTCCTCGGGTGAAATTCGCCACAAAATACGTTGGAAATCCCGGTGGTAATCGTGCACCCAAATCATGCGGTACATCTTTTCGACGTCACCAGACATTATGTAGCGATGTCGACGGAACCGGAGTAAAATATCAAAAATCTCTCTCAAAAGCGATGGCCCAATAAGCAGCGCATCATTCAGCGACGAGTGGCTTCCACTACGTGCAGATCCATCAAAAACAACGCGTAGCTTCGTATTTGTGCTATCGTTTTTAAAAACGGGATGGTGAGGTAAATAGCAGCACTCGTTAGGTGATTTACTAATTTCCTCATCTGGGATCTTCTCCATATGATCTAAAGCGATGTAATCCGCCATAAAATTTGAATACTGCGATTTTAGATCCGGGTTGCCTGCAAGCCTGCGTTCTGTTGCTTGCAGTCGCTTAAGTGCGCACTCAAAAGAATTTCCAAAATTGTTAACTTTAGTTTTAAAAGGAAGCTCAACGCTAAACTTGCCATCGTCCGATCTCGTATACGTACTCGAAAATGATTGCTCTGCCCTTAGCTCGTCGTCTGTCAATTGATGTGCGTATTCGACCTCTTCCGTCTCCCAAAATCGTGTAAGTGTTTGGTCGATGTCTACGTTATTAAGAAATACTCCCACGCTTCTATTGCTCGCATTGTTGGTTAAATCGCCACCTACGATCCACCCCAGTGATGTTGAAAGAGCACATAAATTTTGTTCTTTTCCTCTAATCTTTTCGCCCCTCAAAATTTCAAAAAATTAATCGTTCCCCAAAAGAATGTCTATTGGCGCAGGTATGAAAAACAATGGATCCGCCAAGTCTAAAGTCAAAAAAGAAATGTACTGCTCTTTATTTAGTTCATTCGCCGGCATAAACGATGCAATTGTTGGCATAATTAGCGCATCGACTGTGAACGTATTATTGTTGTCACTGGAAGTTATTTGAAGAGAAACCCAGCCGCGCGATATTCCAGTAGCTGAGTTGTCCAAACCATGTACCGGTATTCTTGCATGCTTTCGATGTAGCCCTAAGCGACTGACGGTGCTCTCTGATATAATAGTTTTCTAAGAACCGCTGTCCAACAACAAGCGACACGACTGTTTACACCCATAGCTATCGCTTACCAGACATACCGCTGTCGGCAAAAGAGTGTTAATGGCAGGTAGCACGTGAAAGTTCACATTAACTGCAGAGTCCACTAATGACTCTAACTTCTGCGTTTGCTGATTATCTTCATGTAAGAGGCTGTGGTGTCGTTTTCGACAATTACGGCACGAGAATTTTGAGCGGCAATTATTTGATATATGACCGACTCTAAAGCCTTGTTTTCACTATGTCAAATTCAATGACATATGTCGTCAAATAAATGAAAACACATTGTCAAATGCGATTAGAAAACGGTATATCGACTGAGTTAGATCAGGATAGGTCTTCAGTCGTATACATGCGCGCTATATGTTCGCTTTTGGCCCATAATATCATCAGCGAAGGTGCGGATGAAAGAGATAAACTTGTGTCAAAATATGTCGACAAATTTTCATTTCAAAATATGACATAGTGAAAACCAGCCTTAAGGCAGTTGTAACATATGCGTTTAGTGGCCACAAAGGCTCTGCGAGCTTTAACATCCATACTAAGTGTTTACGCTAGCCCCCTTCACCTTAAGTATGTTTATGAAGTAGAGAATTTCACTTGTAGATGTCGCTGTGATCTAAGCGGGAACAGCTACTCGTTACTCGAGTTCCTTTTTCTCGAGTCCTGTTACCCGCCTCGGATGTTAGGTTTCGCCTTCTGCGATCGCCCAACACTCTGCCACTTTGGAAGAGAACTCCGAGCAATCCACAAGTAAGGTCCTCTACTATTAATCATTTTATATACCATTTTGTTACAGCATTTTTTTATATACACATATATATATATAATAAAGTGGCCGTTAGGCGCTTACATATATATATACATATATACGAGTAAAAAGTGAAGTGTTTTTATTTAATTTTATTGAGCGAATTTAAGTGTGTTAAATTCAACCCTCGAAGGACTTCAGGGATTCGGCACCTCCTCGACCCTCGTTTGCCGCGGAATTCAAGAGGAATTCCCGGCCCCCAAATCACCCCGTCCCGAACATGGTCCTTCGAGCCGGATAGGCTTGAAGTTTTTCGTGGTTGACCCACATTTGCTTAAAAAATAAAATAAAAGTGATAAAACTTCGAAGAAATAAACATTTTTCATAAACTGCCAAGTTGCCTTCATAAAGGAGAATTTTTATCGCGCCCCCCGTTAACACGCTTTTTATTTTCTTGTACACGTCGAATCGTGTGCAATTAAACATATCAAACAACTTTTATATTGCATTCATCCGTGAAAATCGCCACCATCTTTGGTTTTTTATTATATTCATTGGTGAATACCCTCACCAATTTGACGTTTCCGAACGCACCCTAAAGAAAAGAAAAATATAACCAAAAAATTAAATTACATTTTCCACCCCAAATTGTGAAAACTCGTTTTCTGTGGGACTTTGTGTTTACATTATTGCGCACAAAGATCAGGTGAGTAGATTAAATACCTCACATCAAGCTTTCCCATAAATTTGAGCAGCTTTAACCTAATTTGGAGCCGGAGCAAAGCAGAGGGCACATTTGGCCCCAACAACTGGAATTGCAGCGAAATACATAAGTATCTAAAATAGTAAGTAGATTTTGAGTACTAATTGCGTATATTTGCAGAATCTGAGCACCTAGTTAAGGCACTTGCAAAGCAAAAGCAGTACCATCAATTCCGCCAGCGCTCCAGCAGCAGCTACTGCAACCACAAATTGGCCAGCGCTCCAGCCAAAGCAGCGGCAGCAATAATACCGCCAGGGCTCCGGCGGTAAGTAAAAAGTGCAGTGAAAGTGAAAAGTGAAGTGCAGTGAGGTTCTTATAGCGCCGGCTGTATTGCCATTTGTCGAGGCGCAAGTGCTGAACGCCGGCACTCGGTGCCATACCGTCAGGCGTCAGTGCGCCTCGCTGCACGGCCCCTAGCAGCGGCCGATAGTTAGTAAGAGCGCCGGCTGTATTGCCATTGAGGAGGCGCAAGTGCTGAACGCCGGCACTAGGTGCCATACAGTCAGGCGTTCAGTGCGAAACAAGGCCCCCACCAAGTGGTCCAACGCGATAGCAAATTCGCACCAGCAAGGCCCCCACCAGTGGTCCACCGCGGGAGCAACACGCAAATTAAAGGCCCCCACCAAGTGGTCCACCGCGATAGCAAATTCG
>NW_023462984.1:0-7348 GCF_013731165.1 Rhagoletis pomonella | reverse complement strand
ATTCGCACCAGCAAGGCCCCCACCAGTGGTCCACCGCGGGAGCAACACGCAATTTAAAGGCCCCCACCAAGTGGTCCACCGCGATAGCAAGTTCGCACCAGCAAGGCCCCCACCAAGTGGCCCACCGCGGGAGAAAATTAAACGCAAGGCCCCCACCAAGTGGCCCATCGCGGGAGCACAGCCCCATTAGTGGCAACAGAGTAAGCTGTAAGATAAGGTAAGCCTTTCAATTTGCCACGTATATTCGCGAAAAACGACTGGGAAAGGGGTGCGAAAATTGCAATAGGTCGTGCGTGAGTCCCAGAGCCACCCCGTCCATATATAAGTATATATATACATATATATTTTTTTTAATACGTATACAGTTTCTAAATTTAAACGGTATCGGGGTAGGATAATCCGTTCCTTTTCGCGAAATTCGAGCGGTAAAGTGGTGGAGGAATAGCGGAAATTCCTTTGGGTTACCGTATCCACACACCGTTGTGTTTATGTATATATAAAAAAAAAAAAAAAGGAAAGAAAGAAAGTGAAATTGTGCCACGAATTGCGGGACTCAGCGTCCGTTACAAAAAAGTGTTTTTGTTTTGTGTTTTGAGCAAAAATCAAATTAAGTTTCGACAACCTCAATTATTGAATTTTGTTTAGCTTCTTTGTTGTTGTATAAATTAAATAAAGGCTGCGTTTCTTTATACATTCCGGATAATCCCATTTCACAGCCGGAATAAACAGAATGCGTTTGAAATATACGTTAACATATCATCAAGAACGTTCTAAAGAATAAGTAAACAAAAAAGTTTATTCCAAACGTTCAGAATGAATAAAGAAATACAGCCAAAGACTTCCTACAAATTTTTTCTGAGTTTTTCTACAGTTTTACGTTTTATACCGCGCCACCTTTGAAGTGTTTGGCGTGATTTTTTAAGTATTGAGGGAAAGTGGTTGAGGCAGAAGGCCCGTATACAGACCACATTATATAAATTTTTGTTCACCAAAGAATCCCTCAGGTTGTGCGGTACACTGAGAGAAAACTTTTTTGATATAAGCTTAGTACAAATAACCCGTGGAATTTTGCAAGCCATAATAAAGTTTTTTTTTGCTTGACATAATAAATAAAATTTAAATTGAATATAGTTTGTATATATATTAACTGAAGGTTAAATATATTAAAGAAAGTTATTTTTCTATACACCTTTTCCACGACTTTTTTTATTGCGATAGTATTTTTTTTGTCGTCGTTGTTTATAACTCGTATAAATTGTAAATACCCCCGAGGTTCAGTCGTACAATTTACGTTTGTTTAAATTTCTCGCTTTAATTAAATTAATTGATAGTACGTTGTTTTATAAATTTTTTTTTTGTCGTCGTTGTCGATAATTCGCGAAAATAGTAATTTACCTCGAAGTTCAGTAGTACAATTGACGTTTGTTTTTAAATTTTTCGTGTTAATTAAATTAATATTCGAAAGATGGCCAATGTTAATGATTTTTCGCGGGCGTGTGATGCATCGTTGGAATTCGAAGCGGGCTTCAACAACATGCCGTGTAGCAGCCATTCCATTTTTTCACTGGAGATCCAAAAGGAGGAACTGAAGGCGCTCTGGGTCAAGGTGAAGGATGCGTTCGATGACTATTCGAAAAAGGTGTCGGACGACGAAACCGGTCAGGCTGCACTTCGGCTGGCGAAGTGCAGATATCAGGATTGCTACTCAGCATACTTGACGTGCGGCGCATTGATGGGAGAGACGGCTCATAACCTGACGTTCACGCAGCAAAGTAGTTCGACAGTTAATCCGGTAAATCGCGAGATTGAACCCCCAGCCCGCTCGAGTATCCATTTACCTCCATGTGACACAGAAATTTTTTACGGTGATTACATGTCGTGGCCATCTTTCCGCGATTTGTTTACGGCAATTTATATTAACAATTCGCGTTTGACCCCGGTAGAGAAATTGTACCACTTGAATCAAAAGACCCGTGGTGAAGCGAAAGATATCGTAAAAAAATCGCCTTTGACTAACGACGGTTTCGCGAATGCTTGGCAAAATTTATCCGACCGCTATGAAAATAAGAGGATAATGGTTAATAGCCAATTAAAAACGCTCTTTAACCTACCATCGGTAACGAGTGAACGCGGGACGGAAATTAAAAATTTACAGCGGGCAGTTAATAATTGTATATCCGTTTTAGAAATGTACGGGATTGATATTGAGAACTGGGATGCGATCTTTGTGTTCTTAGTATCGAGTCGGTTACCGGATACCACGCTGGCGTTGTGGGAACAAGGCATTGTGAGAAAGGCGGAAATTCCAAAGTGGGAGGAATTAGACAGCTTTCTCACAAGTCGGTTCCAGACGTTAGAAACGGTGTCCGATATCCGAAGTGCACGCGCAGTAAAGCCTGTACCTAATCGCCAACCCGCAGCGACGTACGAAAGGAAGGTATCGGCACACCACGGTCAGTTTTCGCAGCCCGCATGCAGATTATGCCCCGAGCAATCTCATGCTCTAAAGGGCTGCCCCAAATTTCTGGCAATGAAAGTTGAGGATCGCCTCAACTTAGTCAGAAAACACAATTTGTGTATGAACTGCCTAGCGCATTCACACATCGCGAAGGATTGCAAGAGTCCGTTTAATTGTTGGAGCTGTCACCAGAGGCATCATTCACTATTACATCGAACTTTAGCTCCACAGAAGGCCAACTCTTCGCAACAGCGACCCCCCCGAGGAACAAGGACTCACGATCTGAGCAACCCCCCGCAGGCACCAGCAATGTGCAGGCGCTTTTTGCGGCGAGCAACCGGAACATTCTTTTAGGTACTGCTATGGTAAACATCTGCCACTCAGGAGTTAACTATGAGGCCAGAGCCCTACTGGATTCTGGATCAGAGGGAACTTTCATCACGGAGCGACTACAGGCTGCCAACGCGTGCGGTTGATACGCAGGTATCGGGCATAAATGCCACGGTATCGGCAAATGCGCGAAAAGTCGCGCATCTGGCTATAGGTTCTCCTATAAACCCCCAGTTTAGAATCGAGGCAAGAGGTCTGGTTCTACCCCAATTAACAGGAAACCTCCCGAAGTTTACAGTGGATCAAGGGCATCTTGATTCACTGCCCCCTTTACGGCTAGCCGATGTCAATTTTCACAGGAGTCAGCAAGTGGACCTAATTCTTGGAGCGGATGTTTACCCAGCAGTCATAAGGGACAAGGTCCAAAGGAATGTTCTGGGGTCACTCGTAGCGCAGGAAACGGTGTTCGGCTGGATTTTGACGGGACCAGTACCACCAACGACCACGAGGAGTTTCACTACTTCTGTGTCTCACGGCGCAGAAACTCCAACCCCCCAGCTAACTCGGTTTTGGGAGTTAGAAGAAGTTTCCACCAAAAGGAAAATTACCCCCGAAGATGCGTTTTGTGAGGAGTTGTACGCTAAGACGACCACGAGGAATGAGCAAGGACGGTATGTGGTGGCTCTACCTTTTCGTCGGGAATTCCCAGACGAAATTAACCTCGGCCTTTCCAGGACTGGAGCAGCACGGCAATTCTTGCGCAGCGAGGCCGGTTATATCAGGAAACCGGAGTTGAAAACGGAATACGACCGGGTTCTGAAGGAGTACATCGAGCTCAACCATATGTGCCCCGTGAGGAAAACAGCGCAACAACCAGCACACAGGCCATACTACTTACCACATCACGCCGTCGTGAAACCGGACAGCATAACAACGAAGGTGCGAGTGGTGTTTAACGCGTCTTGTCCCACGTCAAATGGAGTCAGCTTAAATGACATATTATAACCCGGGCCAATTCTGCAAGCGGATTTGGTTTGCTTACTTTTAAAGTGGCGCTTATTCAAATACGTATTTAATGCAGACATCGAGAAGATGTATAGGCAAATTATGCTCCATCAGGAGCATACCCCATTTCAAAGAATTCTTTTCAGAGAATCCCCGGACGAAGAACTTAAGGATTACGAACTTAAGACCGTGACGTTTGGAGTAAACTGCGCTCCATATTTGGCAATAAGGACGCTACACCAGCTCGCAGATGATGTGAAAACGAGATTTCCACTGGCAGCAAAGATTTTGAAGCAGTATATGTATGTCGATAACGTCCTAGCTGGAGCCCACGATTGCACAACTGCAACACAAATGAGAGATGAGGTAATTGAAGCTCTTAACACCGCCAGCTTCCCACTAAGAAAGTGGACTTCGAATTGTAAGAAGATTTTGGCAGGACTACCCAAGGCGCACATATACAAGGAGAATTTCCTGGAGCTTGACGACTTGAGTGAGACAAAAATGTTGGGAATCCGTTGGAACGCGGTACATGACATGTTTCACTTCACAGTACAGCCGATCCCCCGGAAGCAGGAGTATACCAAGCGAGAGGTTCTATCCTGCGTAGCAAAATTGTTCGATCCAGCTGGATGGCTCGGACCAATTGTAGTGGTGGCAAAGATCTTCATGCAGGAGATCTGGCTAACCAAAATAGACTGGGATGACAGTCTACCCCGAAATTTACTGCTACGTTGGGAGACCTTTCTGGATAACTATGAGCATATCCAGAAGATAAAAATCCCCCGATGGACCCATTTTACGCCATGGGACGAAGTGGAGTTCCATGGTTTCTGCGATGCCTCTGAAAAGACATATGCAGCCGCACTATATATTAGGGTACGCGATCGCGCATCAAACAATGCGCCTCACATAAACTTGCTGGTTGGTAAAACAAAAGTAGCACCAGTAAAAACGGTGTCTCTCCCCCGGTTAGAGCTCTGCGGAGCATTATTACTGGCCGAACTAATTAATACTTTTATTCCGCAGTTTGAAGTCACGCAGCCAGTAATATACAAATGGACCGACTCCACGATCGTACTCTCGTGGCTTAGGAAACCGGCATGTACATGGACAACGTTTGTAGCTAACAGAGTCGCAAAAATTGATGAGCTGGTTGGAGTGTCAGGGTGGAATCATGTGGACTCTGCTGATAATCCAGCGGATCTTGGCAGCCGAGGCGTGTCCCCCCAGGATTTACTCGCAAGCACTCTGTGGTGGTATGGACCTAAGTGGCTGGAGCAAGATTCATCTACTTGGCCCCACCAAGCCAATAGAAATCCATTAGAAACCGACCTGGAGCAAAAAACGGTACGGGCTCATGCGGCAGGCATCTCCGAGGAAATGGACATTCTGGAGCGGTTTTCAGACTTCTCGCGAGCCATGAGAGTAATTGCGCGAATTTTCCGATTTTTTAGAAAAACTCATCCGGTGCATAAGTTGGCCGCTAGTGACGAGACAGACGAAATAACCTCCGATGAAGTAAAGCAGGTAAAATGTCGTCTCATCCTTAGTGCACAGAGGCGTCACTACGCAGATGAATACAGGGCCATCAACGCTTCAACGCCAATCAACGCGAAAAGTTCACTTCGCGCTCTCAACCCCTTCCTCGACAGGAACGGAGTAATGAGGGTAGGAGGACGACTGGCGTTAACGAACATACCTTACAGTGAACGGTATCCAATAATTCTCCCGTACGACTGCCAGTATTCAAGATTGCTCGTAAAATTCACACATCTGATTTCCTTGCACGGAGGAAACCAGCTCATGTTGAGAATTTTGCGGTCCGAGTACTGGATAGTGCGAATGAAAAACGTGATTAAAAATTCAATTCATAACTGTAAGGTCTGTGTTATTTACAGAAAGAAGGCGCGGGAGCAGTTGATGGCAGCGTTACCACCGGAACGGACTGAGGTATCCAGACCCTTCACCAACACTGGAGTCGACTTCACCGGGCCCTTTGAGATAAGGAGTTTTACGGGTTGAGCTTGTCGTATTACCAAGGGCTATGTCTGCGTTTTCGTCTGTTTTGCGACAAAGGCAATACACTTGGAGGCCACCAGCGATTTGTCTACCGCCACATTTTTAGCAGCTTTTGCGCGTTTTGTGTCTAGACGCGGCTGCCCGCAAAATATGTATTCGGACAATGGAACCAATTTTGTAGGGGCGAATAAGGCATTGCAACAGGATTTTGAGCTCTTTGTCACTGCAGCGGCCAACAGCACAACTCAGACATACGCTCATCAGGGCATTACGTGGCATTTTATACCTCCAGGAGCACCTCACATGGGAGGGCTCTGGGAAGCGGGGGTAAAAAGCTTCAAGATGCATTTCAGGAAGGTAGCGAACAACATGCGTTTTACCATTGAGGAGCTCTCCACGCTTCTGGCAAGAATCGAATCTTGTCTTAATTCACGACCAATCAGCCCCATCTCTGAAGACGCGGAATCAATGGAACCTCTAACCCCAGGACATTTTTTGATTGGCACCCCGCTACTGGCACTCGCTGAACCCGAAATTAAGGAGAACCCGATGTCTATTGGCAACCGGTGGCAAAAGATCAAGGCGATTCACCAGACATTCTGCAGAAGGTGGAAAGCAGAATACCTGAAGGAATTGCAGAAGAGAGTGAAATGGCACTCCCCCCAACGAAACCTCGAAGTTGACGATCTAGTCGTCGTCAAAGAGGATAACCTCCCCCCAAATGAATGGCGACTTGGCAGAGTAATTAGGGTATTTTCAGGTCAGGACAGCCGAGTACGAGTCGTAGAAATACGAACGGCACGCGGAATTATAACTCGACCAATTGTAAAATTGGTACTTTTTCCAGATTGACAAAACAAAATAATAATCGTATCTCTCTTTACAGAACTCAATAACGCAAAATGGTACGTGCAACCAAAAGCAACACCCAAGCTAACAAGGGCCAATACCGCTGCCCAGTGTGCCGCAGCAACCACCGCCTGGCTTTTTGTCGCGAGATGCGCAGGATGGAACCGGCCGAGAGACTGCGTGCTGTCCTCGTGCACCGCCACTGCGCCAACTGCTTGTCGCCGCATCACACGGCGAAGAATTGCGCATCGCCCCGAAAATGTGAGCATTGCCGAGACCGGCACCATAGCCTTCTCCACCTGGGCGAGGCGCCCCGAGATGAGGAAGACGTGCTACTGGGATTGGTCGAGCCAGAGATCCGTCAGCGACGACCGTTCCGCCCGTACACCATCCGGCCATTAGCCGAAACAAGCGACGAAGGTGAGGTGCTGGAAATCGACGCCGATGAAGAAGACCTTCAACAAGCATTGGGGGATGATCCCGAGCTTAGTGCACCGCCGGCATTCAGACCTGCTCTGTCGGGTGTCCGGTCGGTAGTGCAGCGAGCCCCAGCAACGAGGTCGAAGCGCCGAGGCGCACACCGACGCCAACGGCGATCCCAGCAACAACCCCACCGCCGTGGTGTGAGAGACGCCCGAGAGCGGATTACGGGCACGGCCCGTAGCGCTCCTAGGCTATCTGTCC
>NW_023462983.1:0-16078 GCF_013731165.1 Rhagoletis pomonella | reverse complement strand
GTGCGGCCGAAGGCCGCCTACGCAGAAAGGTGTTCTCTGCAAAAGGTATTCAGCCCCCTTTCTTTGGCAACACAGAAGAGAATTCTACGTAGTGAGGGTTATAATCCCTAAGTGCGGCCGAAGGCCGCCTACGCAAAAAGAAGTTCTGCGCTAAAATACTATCATATTACTATTACTACAACATTTCTATCTGTCGCTTTTTTCTTGATTTCACAATATTTTTAGTTAAGGTTTGTTTCCTTAATTTTTTTTAGTTAATTTTTTTTTCAAATCGCCTGATAACCAACTTGGGATAATATCTTTTATTTAAAAATCCAACGGTTTTCGTTAGTTTGGTTATATTCCACTTCAAACTGCTCAGTTGCCTCGGAAAATGCCGTTTTTACCCCATTTTCAAACGGTTCCCTAGAGGTCTGTGGGAAGTCCCCAAGGGGGTGGGGCTTTTCGTAAAGTGGCGACTGCCCCCTTTCGAATGAGGGGGGTTTGGGGGGCCACGCCCCTCCCCCTCCGCCCCCCACCCCAAAAACGATGGGCCAATAACTAAACGTTTCCCCTTAAAATACAATCGATTTTATAATTCCAATGGAAAAATAGTACCGATTTTTTTTTGTATGGGGAGTGATGCAGTGTAATGTACATATGTATAAGCACTCTATTTAGTTTGCTCGATCTGTAAACAAAGCTTCCCAGCGGTGAAAAATATACTATTGTGAACAACCTAAACGAGCGAAATTCACAATAGCGCTATTCTTCATCGAATGAGGGCCATAATACCAAATGAAGATTCGTTCCGATTAGCACTTTCGACCACAGTCGAAGATCGAATGCAACTCATAATAAGGGCCATAATCACTTTTTTAAAGGCAGAAAAGGCAAAAAGGCAACATCCAATGTATATATATGGAATCAGGGGAAGCTAAATCGTGGACTTTCTTAATCGAATATATATCTCTTCAGCAGAAAAAAATGCAATTTCCATAAAATCCGTTCCCTGATCATCGCTAACACATACTTTACGATCTCCATTAATTACTACACCTCGACAAGCCATCCCGAGCTATGTCGACCCCATCGAGTTGCTTAAAAACCAACCTATAGCAATGTACATCTAATATATAATTTTCTCAAAGAGGTAGACCTCAGACGAATATAACACATAATAGTATAAAGCGGAGATGGCAAAAGCATTTTGCACTTAGGAGCCGGTTGGCACATTTAGGTGCTAGATGATGGGAACATCAAGAGCCAGCATGAAGGGGGAAGAGCATATTAAAGATTTTTGTACTCTGACTCTCATCACTAATATAAATGATGCTTTCGATGTATTTTTTACACGCCCTTTACCCTGAGAACATATTTAACTCTTACGTAGCTCTTGCTGGCTCTTTGACTGCTTTAAGGGCCGAAAATCTGCCCATTCCTGGAATAAAGCAAAATGCAAAGATAGATATTTTCATTCGAATAAGATGCAAAGGACAGCTGAGGGACTTCGTCGCCAGTGCTGCGAATCGTAATGTATTTGTAGAATATTTATTTATTGTACAAATATAGTAAAAAAAAAATATATAAAATAAAATAAATATTTTGATTACCTCGATCGCTATCAGTTCTGCTGCTAATCCTTTGCAATCCACATTTTCAAAATGTTCGTCTACAGCAATAACTGGTTTTCTGGGATCTGATCCAGCACGAAGTCCCTTAGGATAACCACGTATGCTTGTATTTAAATACAAAATATTGGACTTCTTCTCCAATATCACAAACCTTAAAATGTATATATATGTATGTCACATGCATAAGTACGAATTAAAACATTTTCATACTTTGGAAAAAGTTGAAGAATGCAACTACCTTCCCCTCCCGTATACAAATGCGTTTCTTTCCATTCAGTTGGCGAGGCAATGCAATAAGTCTGGTCGTCCTTGGTGTGTATTAAAACAAGTGTTGGTCCGCGGTAGCCAAGAACATGGTGCAGAAACCGATTAGCACCCAACCCATGTTCATTCGAGTCATATAATAAAGCCCAATGTGATGGCATCATGGAAAGTTTATCTTTGAAAATTTGCGCTGCAGATGACTTATTAGCGTTTGGAGATTGGATGGTCTGCGGTTTGGAGTAAAGTGGTGGAAGGGCGCCTGCCAATAGCCACGCTTGTGATAATGGCATTAAGGACTCGTATTTTGAATTACCAGTATCTCTGCCGGCTGCATCAGGAAATGGATTACGTTGTTCCAACACTGGTGTTTGTAGTTCAATGCCGCATGATTGATTATGTTGTTCAAGACCTCTATAAGCAGTTGACAATGTATGTACACAATATTTATGCACCAACGCGACCAAACGAATAAGATTCTGTTCAAACCAACGACAAACAAAGCCTACACTTAGATTGTCGTGGCTAAAAAATATTGATTTGGTCACCGAACCGAAGGTTCGATTGATCTGCAATAAAAAATATAAACAAATTATGCTCAGAGAAATTTTCCCTACAGGAATTTCCTTACCGCTGGGCATAATATTGCGTTGCCGGAGTGTTGCATAGCTATAGTATAGCACGTGAAAAGTAAGCGGGTCACTCCTTCTTTAGTAATAAAATCTGGATTGTCCTCTTCTGCAAACATTTTTATATAACATTCCAAAGTTTTGTCATCATCCATTATGCCAAGAAATCGTTCGCATTGTTGGCGGAATGCTACAGTACCAAGATAGGCAGTTGTAGCTTTCGATGCTGAATGCATTAGTCGAAAAAGTCGTTTACCTAAATCAGCATATTGAGGAAATACTTGCGACTGTGAAAGAAACACAAATCAGTATTTTTGCCATCGTCATAAAATGTATGATATGCACTCACCACAAATACGTCCGCAACTATGCCATTGACACTATGCTTGGCTGATTTCTCCTTAAGTATTTCGGATAACTTTTCAATTGGTACGAATTGTGTCAAATACTTCTCCGTAACATCCGCGCCTGATGCAGATCTACTCATAGATTTCTCCGCTTTCAAGAAAGCATGGTTGCTTGCTGTGGAAGACCCATCAACAATAGGAAGGGTAGGGGTTGATTTAAGGTGTTTTTCCTTGGCACCACCTGACCCTGCGTTAGTGCCGTCGCTGCAAGAGTCACTTCTAAAGTTTGAGTTTCCCATTGGACAACGTATTTATTTGCCGAATAGACCATTCACAGCTCAAGAAACAAAAATATTTCGAAATTCCCAATATCTGAACGAAAATAAGAAAAGACTGTCGATTCGAAGACAATAGCCAAGGCGTATTGAACAAGGTGGTGTTGGCCGTATATAAGTAAAAAATTACACTAACAAATTATACCCTGATGTCCATACTGTCATTGGCATGATTCAATAATACAAGGTTCGATAAACGGACAGTTGTCTCTCTCGCACCGCTCCCTTAGCAGTGGCACCTTGTTGCTTCTTTGCAAATTTACTTGGAAAAGTGTAGCTTTGGTGTGAAATTGAAGTATAAGCTTTTTCTTTTTGTTTCTTTTGTTTACTTTTTACCGCTCTTCTTCTGCCATTGTTTACTATTCACGGTGCCCTATCAAACGTCAAAATTACTGGCCTACTACTATTTCAAGCAGAAGAAAGAACACGAACATTTTCTTGTGCATTTTCTTAAGAGCTGGATACAGCTGTATCCTGTATGCAGCTCTCAAGAAAACGGTCAAGAAAAAATTGCCATTATTTCGTATGTGTGTCCAAGGAATTTTGACATTTTTGATACTTCACAGCCTGTTGCCGCACTCTTTCCTCAAGAAATAATTGAACGGGCATATATTTCTGTTGCAAACCAGGGTTGCCAGTGCTCTTTTTTCACAAAAAACTTTTGAAAACCGTACTAGAAAGCGTAGTAAATTTCTTAAGAAAGTAAAAATAAGCTTTTTATTTTATAATAATAATAATATAATAATAATAATAAAGGACTGTATGCGGCTCTCAAGAAAAGCAAAAACTCCATATAAAATGACGTACAAGAAATGGCTAAGAAATTTTCTTGAGTCAAATTTCCTTAAGGCAGTACGCAGTTCTTAAGGAATTTGCTACGCTTTCTACTACGGTTTTCAAAAGGTTTTTGTGAAAAAAGAGCACAAGGCAACCCAGGTTTGCAACAGAAATATATGCCCGTTCCATTATTTCTTGAGGAAAGAGTGAGGCAACAGGCTGTGAGGTATCAAAAATGTCAAAATTCCTTGGACACACACTCGAAATAATGGAAATTTTTTCTTGACCGTTTTCTTGAGAGCTGCATACAGGGCTGAAACCATGAACCAAAAAGACAAGATCACGCGGGCAGGAGGGTAGCCCGTTAGAAACGCATTTAGGAAAAAAGTTGAACGATTTTGACATTAGCCGTTTGTTTACATTTCTTCGTTGTTTACAATTTCGTGGTGGCTTTTTACTGCAATTTTCTTCATTTTCGCTTGTGACAACGTGTGTACCCATAAGATAAAGAATAATTTAACACAACGGCATGATTTATAGAAGAATTTGCATAATAAATTTTTATTTTTCATGCGTTCAACAATTTCGCGGTTTTCTCCGTTCTCTTCGTTGTTTACTTCTTATAACAAAGATGGCGTCGAGATTTCGGCAGCTAGAAAATAACTTTTTTCGTTCTTTCCTTCCCGCGTGATCTTGTGTCTTTCGTTCATGCATGGAAACAGTGTAGCTTTGGTGTGAAATAGAAGTATAAGCTTTTGTGCAATATGTTTATTTGTATATACATATGAAGCATATTTAACTGATGAAAACATTAACTGCTTTTAAATTGGATGTTTACATCAATCTCATAGTAGTCTTATTTTAATTTTGAGTCATTTCGCAGTTTTTATACAACTGAATAGCACATAAATTACGTAATTCACGTAGATATATCAATATTACGTTCAACATTTCGATTAAAATGCCAGATTTCCTGCAAATACTTTAGAATTTACTAAAGGAATTTCACTACTACTTGCCTACTTTGCGTACTTTTCTACTACCATTTTCGCACCAAGAGATTTCATTCTTCCCCTTTCTCCGTCATTCGTAAATGCAAACTTTTGTAAGGGAGTGTCAAACCGCAGCTGTCTATAATTATCTAACCTTAGCTTTGTTTCTTAACAGATAATTATCACAAATTATCACTAATTTCTGCTGGAAAGCGTTTCTTAACCCAAAAAACTGGCAGAAACTAGCAGCTCTCTCTCGATCTTACGCTCTTCTTTTTTTGGCTCTCCTGCTAATTTCTGCTAGTAAAATTTTTACTAGCAGAAACTAGCAGCTGTCAAAATGGATAAACAAAAATTCGCGCCAAATATTTTTAATAGTCAAATACACCGATCAGCTGATTACTTGCTAGTTTCTGCTAGTTTTGCGTTTCTTTACTTTTTCGTTATTTCGCTCTCTGTGAGCGTAATTCTTTCAATTTTCTCATTCTTCTTCTTCCTGATAATTATCTGCTAGAAAAGAAAAGAAACAAAGTCCTTGTATTATTGAATCATGTGTCATTGGTATGAGTTACAACAAACACATCATTTTGACGTATTGGCCTCCACGGCGAAAAACTCAGCTGTCCCCCAACACCACCTTGTTTAATACATCTTGTCAATAGCCCTGTAGCTCGCTTCTGTAACAATTCTCTACCAAGGCGAATTGAGATATGAATTCGCCGGCCTGGTCTCTACTGCTAATAACATGTTCTGACCGACATAGAAAACATGTTTTCGTTGCTAAAACTAGTTTTCGACCTAAAACATGTGTTCTTTGCGTCAATGTAAAATCTGTCAAACGAAAACAAGTTTTCGCTGAAAACTACTTGAAAACTCACGTTCCACTCGTTCCAATAGGTGTCTTCACTAGTTTTTTTTCTACTATTTATCGAAGTGTAAGTCATATTTTATCATTTTTAATACGCTATTTCGTATTTATTGTTAATTGGCTGGCCAAAGTAAAATAAGAATGAAAGTAAGAGGTTGCTAATGAAAAGAAAATGTGGGAAAAGCATTTAGTTTTGTTTTTGTGTAGCAAAACTGCAATGAGAGGATATAAGAAATGTCAATGAAAACACTAAAAGCCGGTGTGAACAGCCTTCAGCCCACAATTCCAAAACTCAATTTCAAAGTATTTTCCAAGGCGTATTTAACAGGTGATAGCAGCGCCCTTTTATTTTTCTTCGCCTCACGGCTTCGTATCTCAAATGGCTGCTGGTGATTGGTTGGAGCAGTTGATTGTTTATTGTTCTCTTCCACATCATTCCTATGAAATTTTTGACAGTCCTCGCCGCAAAAGCAAAAACAAAATACATGTACATGTTGTTGTTGGCGTACCGATACCACCTTAGTGAATACGCCTTGGTGTTTTCGTTGTCGGTCAGAACATGGTATAACAAGGTGTATTAAACAAGGTAGTGTTGGGGCGACACCTGAGTTTTTCGCCGTGGCAGCCATTACGTCAAAATGATGTGTTTGTTGTAACTCATACCAATGACAGTATGGACATCAGCGTATAATTTGTTAGTGTAATTTTTTACTTATATACGGCCAACACCACCTTGTTAAATACGCCTTGACTGCTAATTAGTAGGTGAGAGTGGCATATTTTCTCTACCAGTAGAGAAATAATCGGTAGAAAAAAGTTACAGAAACGGGCTACTTACTGTTCGCGTACTACTATCCAGTAAATCCAGTACTAATTTCATGGATAACTAGATATGAAACTCTCTCATTTTTTCTGAGAGCGCGCCCAGGAACTCGTTTTCTTACTTAAGTGGCGAGCTACCACTAGATGTGTGAAAAATGCATCACATTGATTTCAGTGGATTTCTTCCCCCGTTTTTTAATATTACTATCAAACAGTGTTTGTAACTAAACGCGATTTTACTGGAAATATAAACACTGAAATATAAAATAGATATGAAGAATATTGCAACTTTTGTTCTTTGTGTTTAATCAAAAGTTTCTCCATAAATTTCTTTATAAATGCCCATACATGTTTTCGTCACAGTGGCTCTACTGGAGAATGTTATAAAAAATACACACTTTGACAGCGCTCTCACGAGAAAAAGAGTTTCATATCTAGTTATCCATGCTCATTTTACTGGTTTTTTACTGGATGTCGTTTTCGTACGCAAAAACTTGCAAGAAACTAGCAAAAGAGGGGAAATTGAGAGAGCAAATATGACAGCTGAAATTGCAAGTTTTACTGGATTTTTACTGGATACATTTTTATTAGCAACTATTTGCTAGTAAGAAAAACAGCTGATGGCATGATGGTTATTGTAAATCACATTAAGGTTGGTGTTATGAAGAAATTTTGTTTGGCAAACTGCGTGCAATTGTTGCAGCAAACTCGGAGAGAGCGAGTTTGGCGACTCTGACAGCAAACTAATTTTGTTTGGTCAAACTGCAGCAAATTCGGTGTTGTCATATACAAAAATTTTAAATTGTGCGCGTTATGTATATCTGAAATTCTCTTTTCGTGTTGGCAATAGCCATGAAAACCATAATGACCGTGCAACCCTGTGCCAAACTCGACATAACCACCTCCGAGCAAACTAAGCAGCCGCCGACCTAAGAAAATAATTAGTTGTGTTTTCGTATTCTCCAGCAAAAAATATCCAGTAACTTGCCAGTAACCAAATTTCGGAGAGTAAGCCAATATTTACTTCCAATGAGTGAAATATGCAAGAAAGTACGAAAACGCAAAACCAGCAAGAAGTTGCTAGTTTTATGAACAGCTGATTAATTTGTTATTTTCCGATGCAATTTTCTTAGAAAACTAGTGTTTTCCATCTTATTATATATTTAAATAGGTTTATTTTGTCAATTGCAACTCTAAAAGCACCACAAACAATTATTTTCTTAATGTGATTTACAATAAGCATCATGCCATCAGTTGTTTTTCTTACTAGCAAATAGTTGCTAGTAAAAATTTATCCAGTAAAAATCCAGTAAAACTTGCAAGTTCAGCTGTCATTTTTGCTCTCTCAATTTCTTCTCTTTTGCTAGTTTCTTGCAAGTTTTTGGGTACGAAAACGACATCGAGTAAAAAACCAGTAAAATTAGTACTGGATTTACTGGATAGTGCGTACGCGAACAGGGCTATTGTTTGTGGTGCTTTTAGAGTTGCAATTGACAAAATAAACCTATTTAAATATATAATAAGATGGAAAACACTAGTTTTCTAAGAAAATTGCATCGGAAAATAACGAATTAATCAGCTGTTCATAAAACTAGCAACTTCTTGCTGGTTTTGCGTTTTCGTACTTTCTTGCATATTTCACTCATTGGGAGTAAATATTGGCTTACTCTCCGAAATTTGGTTACTGGCAAGTTACTGGATATTTTTTGCTGGAGAATACGAAAACACAATTAATGACAAACTCAATGCAACACCAAGGCGCATCAATTACAGGTGATAGCGATTGAAGCCATGCTTCTTCTTATGAACACGCTTGTGTCAAACTTTCGCCTGTCTTGCTTTCTTTACATATCCGCGTATACATACGCATATACGTAAATATATACCCTGCAAACAAATGCTCCCGAAATCTTTGAGAGTATCGGAAATTTGTTACGATTCTTTTAGGAATCTTTAAAGAAAAACAGGCTGAGATTCCTATAATGGGCCATTTTCTCATTGACCGATATCATCAACATTTTGTGTACAAATGCTAATAGTTTTTAAGTTATTCGTTGTTAAAATTTCCCCACTGCTCCACAATTATTTTTTTATAAACACTACACTAATCACTTTTCTTTTTATTAATACACCATCTTTTCTTCATAAACAAATGGATGCACATCTTTTTTTACTAAATATTTAGCCACTAATGCTTATAAAAGTGTTCTTAAAATATTTTTATATTCTCAAAGAATCGTTAACACACAATTGTTCAGCGATGGCCGCCATGAATGATCGTTGAAAATGCTAATAGTTCTTTTTAGCCAAAAATACTTTGTGATGCATTACGGGATTGAAGGCTAAAAGGAAAATATTAATTTCACGGTTTTTTTATGCACATATATTTAAGAGTTTCTTTTAAATCGGTGATATATAAATTAATATTATGGTAAAAATATATTTTCATGTATACAGTGCATTTTGAAATATTTAATCGGGCGATTTAAACGAATACAAAACGTAGATGGCGGCGCTTTATTCTAAAAAATACAATACTTCCATATATCTTGAAAATGTTTAATAAAAAATTTCGGCTGCGGCGCTTTTTTCTAAAAAATCCAATACTTCCATATATCTTGAAAATTTTCACCTGCAACCCTTTTTTTTATCAATTCTTCCATATATAGTGAAAATATCCAATAAAAAGCTATAACATATATGTACATGTCCACTTTATTATTTACGTTTTCATTGATTCCCTTTTCAGTACTTTTTTTTACACATTTTTTGTGATGTGTGGCAGCACCGCAATTTAAGTTCACTCGATGTGCAAAGGAAAATGTGAGGTTAAATTTCACTTTTTTTACAACTTTAACAACGAATTACTTAAAAACTATAAGCCTCCGGAGGGGCGGGCTTTCAGAGTTAGAATCACAAAAAGCCGCTCTAAACCCCCTCATATTTTTTTTCAAAGCCTGGTCCATTATTGGAAAATTTTGCCGAAAAACATATGAAGCGGTTGAAAAGAAAAGAACTGCGCGAATAGCAAACCGGCATTTAAATATCTGCATACATACATATAAATACATACATACCTAGCCAATTATGCATGTACGCTGAATTCGCCGACAAGCTTTTTTAAAAACGAAGTAAATTAGTACAAATTGTTAGTAATTTTCATTAGAGTTTGAATAACTCCTTTCACTAAATGGCTTTTAGTAACTTTAACGAGACCTTAACTTATTTTATTTTATTTATTTTAGTGCAGTTTTGACAAAATTTTCTTGCTAAAAAATCTTTTGTTTCACTACTTTATTTTATTCCTTTGATTAAACTTGTTAAAGACTATGCAAGCAAAATGTTGTTTCCTTACGTTTTGTATAAACATTCATATGTACATACATACATATAGCAGCAGTTAATTTCATTTAAAGAAATGGCGTGTCGTCCACTTCCGCTGTAGCATGGCATATATTTAGGCGCAATATTAAAGTTCTTCTGGCGGGGAAACTTCTCGAGTCTTCTAATTGTATCTCCTTGATATGATGCCTACAACGAGGTTCATATCTAGACTAGGTTGATATCTAGAATTTGCCATAAATAGCTTTGCTCTGGTTTTACGTTCTTTGGCAAATTACGCTCTGTTAGCCATAAATTTTACTAATTTTTGACCGACTTTGAATCAAGACCCCTGGACCATATAGGGAATTCATTTATATTTTAAATTGCATTGTCATCGTGATTGGAACTATGCTGAAAATTTCAAGTCTCTAACTTGTCGGGAAGTTAGTTTAAAATCGATTGGAAATTTCCACGATTTGCGCGGGATGACCAAGTTAAATAAAAGCTTATAAAAAATTGTGAAACCCTTCAGAATTCTATGAAATCCTGGTATGCAGGGTATACATATACATACGAATATGAATAGATAAAGAAGATGCTGATGACACAGTGAGTTCATACCAACGGTAAATGTTGTTTTTGTACGATTGCTACAACCTGTAATTATTGAATCATGATGCAACACCAAGGCGCATCAATTACAAGTCATAGCGATAGAAGCTATGCTTCTTCTTATGGGCACGCTGGTGTCAAATTATCGTGTTTTGCTTTGTTTCGGAAATTAAAGAAACGCAAAAAGTGAGAATAATCTAAAAAGCAAAAAAAGTGAATTGAAATTGGAAGGAGGCAAAAAATAATTGATATAGTAAGTGTTTATTGTGCTTGTGCTTGTGTGAATGTGTTTTGTACATACATTTCCATTCTTATTTGACGTTAGCTTTGTTGTTGCTATTCTTTGGACTAAAAATTTGGTTTTTTGCGTTCCTTTACTTTTCCTGTTATTTTCTTTTAGTGAGCGCATTTTGCTTACGCTTTGGCATTTTGACACTTTTCAGATTTTCGTCCAAAAAGATAAGGAATGAACCTATTGAATCATGGCCCACTCCCATCTTGTTGCGCGCTTTGACAATCAGCCGGCTTAATATTTATTTTGTTTCGTCCAAATTCGAGTTTTCATGCATAAAACTTAATTACATTGGCGCGTATTCATAGTCCAGCAACTAAGTCGAAACTAACAAAGTTGCAACTTAAATTTAAGTACCAACTTAAAATTTACCTCTATTCATAGTCGCATTTCAGACTTCTACTAAGTAGTTTCGACTTAGTTTTACGATATAGCAAAATGAGTGTGAAAATGTATCGATTTTTCTTTACGATATTTTGGAAAAATTACATTTTTATTAAATAATGTCAAGTTTTTTCATCCGTTAATGTAATTTTTATTTTCATTGCATGATTATGCAAAAGAATAAGGTATCTTTTCTTGTTAATTGTGTGAAATAGCCAGAACAACCGCAGTGATGTGAAGTCGATGTTTATCGAAAGCATGCTGTGAAACATACAAATAGTAGATATCTAAATGTTATGCACAAATTTACTTTAAACGAACTAGCGTGAAACTGACTTATTATTTGAGAATTTATATAAATTATTCCAATTATAAATTTTTGATTTAGCTTTATTTGAATTGTAATACGCATTTAATTTCATCTTCCGAATAAAATGGATCGATCTTTGTAAATTTTAATTGGAGATTATTCAATATTATCAAAATCACCCTCTACCAACTTAATTTTTACATATTTCGTCTGTTTTCCCTTAATTTGATAAAATACTTCTTCCTAGTTACGACTTAGTTGCAACTGCAGCCGAAACTAAATTTTTAGGTGGTACTTAGCCAGAAAAGTCGAAACTAAGGCGACTATGAATAGCTTTAGTTGTGACTTAGAATAGTTTCGACTTAGGGCCGGTTACTCAATGTCTGGTTAACACTAATCTCTGGTTAAACATCTTTATCGACGTTACCGACTCCCTGTTATATGAATGGAGTCGAATACGTCGATAACAATGTTTAACCGGATATTAGTGTTAACCAGACATTGAGTAACCAGCCCTTAGTTGAGTACTAAATATGACTATGAATATGCGCCATTGCTGATAATTTTATAAAAAATATATAAAATACACAGCAACTTTGACGAGTAAAAAGGCGGTACAAAATTGTTTTCTTGGTGTTCATTGTGGCATACCTTTTGCGTCTGGCGCTTTGCTGGCAAAGTTATAAATGTCACGCAAAGCTACAAAGTTGTATCTGGCATCAGCTTCATCTTTTCGTATTTATTTTTTTTTTTATATGATTGACATCAGCTGTTATACCGTGTTCTGACCGACATCGAAAACATGTTTTCGTTGGTAAAACTGGGTTTCGACCTAAAACTTGTGTTTTCGTCCATGTAAAATCTGTCAAACGAAAACTAGTTTTCGCTGAAAACCACTTGAAAACTCACGTTCCACTCATTCCAATCGGTGTCTGCACTATTATTTTCGATTATTTATCGAAGTGGAAGTCATATTTTATCATCTTTAATACGTAATTTTGGATTTACTGTTAATTGGCTGGCCAAAATGAAGTAAGCATTGAAGTAAAAAGTTGTTAATGAAAATAAATTGAAGGAAAAGTATTTTGGTTTTGTTTTTGTGTAGCAAAACTGTAAACAAAGGATGTAAGAAATGTCAACGAAAACACCAACAATCGGTGTGGACAGCCTTCAGCCCACAATCTCAAAACTCGTTTTCAAGGTGTTTTCGTTGTCGGTCAGAACATGGTATTATGCGGTGGCAAAGTGTTTCTAGAACTAGAGCTAGTGGTTATAGGGATGAATCGATCCAAGTAAATCGATTGTTTTCTTAATTTATCAAGTTTTTTTGTACTCGATACTTTTTACTACGATCCAAGTAGTTTCGAAAAAAAGTACTTGTATCAGAAGCATGAACCAATTAGAACACCGATTATTTCTCTACTAGTAGAGAAAATACGTCACTCTCACCTACTAATTAGCAGTAGAGAACAGGGCGGCGAATTCATATCTCAATTCGCCTTGATAGAGAATTGTTACAGAAACGAGCTACAGATCTGACCGGTTGAGAAGCAGTCATTTGTAATAGCAATTGACAAACAGGTTTGTGACGTTCATTTCTTTATGTGTATTTTGTAGGTGGTTTACTTCAGTGATTTTTAAGGGATTTTCAATAAATTTTTTGTGCAAATGTAATTAGAATGAACTGCGCGGTAATTGGTTGCAAAAATCCGCAGAAAAATAATAAATTAGTTAGTACAAACATGTGCTACAAAATTGCTTGCATTTTGTTCTTTATGCTTCGTCTTCGTATTCTTTGTTTACTGTTCAAAGAAAATAACATGGCGCCGAAATTACAAACGTCAACCACAAAATTACTTTTTTCTTTTGCTTCAGCTTGTCAGATCTTGTGATTCAATCATGTATCGGAAGCGCAAAACTAAACACATTGGAAACGACGGGCTACGCATCACAGCTGTCAAATTATTTTAACACGTACTCTTAAGCTTGAAACACATTGGAAACGAGGGGCTACGGACCACAGCTGTCAAATTATTTTAACGCGTACTCTTATGTAGATAATTGTTTTGGCGACGACACGGCAACACTGCGACTAGCCAAAAATGTAGCTGTGACCAGATTGGATCTATTTCTATTTTTCTAGCGACAGGTAAGATTCTTCCTCTTCTTTTATGTTAAACTCAAACAAATTCATGTGTCGCTGCCGCGTTAAAAAAATCATGTCGCCGTCGACAAGGCGTTTAGATTATGTAGATAAAACCTGAATGCCGTGTCGTGTGGTGATGCCGTCTTCGATGTGTTCAGAGCTTTATTATGCTTCAGCATCTTCTTTGAAAAGCAATCCATTACTGGCCGTCTCCATAGGATAAAATTTATTGCTGTCATTTTGGACGCTAGATATAAGTTATATCAGTGGCAATATTTGTGTGGGCTTTTTATTTCTTGATATAAGAATTTGTAAGATAGCTTTGAAAATGTATTTTTGGCGGAATTAACCGCTTAAAAAATTTAGAAAATAGGCTATTTTACATCTAAGTACAAATTACAAATATTATAACAGGAAACAGCTCAATTTTTGCTTTTATATTAAAATAATAATGATGTTGCAGCCACGAAGTTTTCGTGCAAATGAAAATGTAGCTGTCAAACTACCAAATTACCGGCAATAGATGACAAGATATAAGCTCTGATATATATTGCTCTCGAAGGGCAATGAGCGGTCTCCATTGGCAAATTATATTCTGACCAGTGTTGCCGTTTTAGCCCTTTGGTGGCTAAATTTAGCTACCACATACTTTTTTTGGCCACCTAAATTTAAAAGTGCCCCTAGCCCTTTTTTTAGCCCTTTGGAGAATTTATTCATACTTGGCATAAAAAAGTTGTATATGCTTAATTCGGTCTAATTTTTTCATTTATGTAAGAGATGAATTTTTAAACTAAGAAAGACTGATATATATACATATATGTATTGTATGTTCCTTACGTTTTTATACATACATACTGTAAAAGTGTTAGGGCTGTTAACTTATCTATTAACGATTTAACTATAGTTTAAAATAAATAAGTTTACGGCCCTTAATATGCTTAATTTGCTAAATGGCCCATCAATTCGATTGACCGTGTATGTTCTTGTGGTGTGATTGTACCAGCTACTGGTGCGACTTCAAAAACTATTTGAAAAGTTTATGATTGTACCAGCATGCTGGGCATGAATCACGTTACTTTGAAACGATAGTCGTTCAAACGATACTGACAAAACGATGTTGTCAAAACACTGATTTATGCATTTGTGTTGCTGTTACGTGTTACTGTTACTGTTACGTGAAGCAAAACTGGAATCGAGTTGACGATATCGCACAAACGATCAAACAATTTTTGATTTTTATGAAGCAAGGCAATCTCGACACGATATCGTTCAGACGATTGTCGTCATACGTGATTCATGCCCTGGTGTCGTGAGTGGTGAAATTAGCTGAATTTTCTAAGTAAAAAGTATTTTGGCGTAAATTTCTGGCACTATATGAGTCAAAGTCGTGTTTGTGGAAGATTAACTTCACGATATTGCAGTTGTGAATTAAAAAAAAAAACAATGTTTAACAAAATGCTAGAAAAATTATGAAATTTCGGCTCTAGTAATTTCGATCTTTCCTCGACCTCATTTGTAAAGAAATAAATATTGTACCAGCATCCTGGTAAGTTATATGCTTCGAGCCTGATGTATATTTCCCCTTTTATACAAAAAGGTTTTTGGTTGGATAAAATATTAGCTTTTTTTCTCGAGTTCATTGTTTTTATATACCATTACTCATTCAAAATGTTTGCGTGTATACTTATATATGTATATGTAAGTAAAAAATTTTAGCTACCATTTTTAGCCACACCGACTTTTTTTTAGCTCTTTTTTAGCCATTTTTTTAAAGGAATTTGGCTACCAGTAAAAATTATTCGCGGCAACACTGATTCTGACATATGTATCAAGATATAACCTTTATCCTGTGGAGACGGGCAGTTAGAGTAGGGATGCACAGCAGAGGTGCACAAAGTCGTCGTCGCGGGCAAACTGCGGGCACGCGAGCGTGCTTAGCGAGGTGAAGTGAGCTGTACGGAGATGGCAACGTATACATATTAACCACTACACACTTATTTTCATGTAAAAATGCGTGTATTTATGTGTACTTTTGCGACAACTGAGCCAGTGTGGCATCAGGCCACCAGAAAAAGCCAATTTTTCCAAAACTAAAGCGCCAAGTTTTTATTATCATGTTTAATAATTTTTTGATTCAGTAAAAAGTGTATATACATATCCATTTCCTCACGTTTTTATTAATTAATTAATTTCAATACATTTATAACAAAGCAAAACATATTCAGCCTTATCATGAGTTTCATTTTCCCCGAACCGGTTCACTTTCCACTTTTTGTTTCCATGGTTTTACTATGGGCGGGTAACAAATTTTCGGGAGAATTTTTTTCAGGCGAAACTCATGATAAGGCAGATTTAATTTACCTATT
>NW_023462982.1:0-16079 GCF_013731165.1 Rhagoletis pomonella | reverse complement strand
AGAGAAGGCATTAGGGTGTTCCCTCATAACAATCGGTTGATTGTACAAGTACTTATGTATGTACTATATTCATTGATGTGTATTTATATCATATCATGTATTTATATTTCATGTATTAAAATGCTTTTTAGGGCTCATATATCTATAAACCAATAAAATAAAATAATTTGCAACTGAAAAGTTACTCATACGCCTCGGCAGCACAAAATCAGCCATGTGTTAAATATTTGTTTTTTGTTTTTTTGTTTTGTATATTGAGTATAAAGATTCACGCCAACCATTTAAATAAACTCAAGTGACGACTTTCATAAACGTAGTTAAAATAAGTAAACATTTCAAGATTACACAACTTTGCATTAACATACATACATACAATAATACTTTAATCAGCCTTCAGACGTCGCAAAGTACACCATTAATCTCATTAGCGCATATTTCAAAAGCTAAGCAGTGCTATGTGAAAGTAAAAGTAACTTAGCTGTAAAACTCAAAAAATCGTGTCAGCATAGCACCACTTTGTCGCGCTCTCATTCCTCTTTGCCTGACCCACAACACGACTCAACTTAATAATGCGGCGGCCAACACTTTTACAGCTGCGACACCAAAGAAGTTTACTTGAAAATTCAGTAAACTAAAGTGTGAATATAATTCAAGTTGTAATCACTTCAGCGAGAAAATTCATAATGGGATAAGCAGGTCGACAAGGTGCGTTAATGAAGGCTCAGCAATGCTGAGATTGCCTACAAAGGCTAGCGCTTTTAAAGACTCCGAAATTGGAAGGCTTAATAAGGAAATACGAATTTCATAATATGTGTATCACATGTTTACATATATATATATATATTGTGTGAAATTTCTCACCTACACACAGTGGGAGAAGTTACGAAAATGCTGGCCAATTTTCCAAAAATCAAAGATGTCCGACTTTTGCAGAACATGGTAATTGGTCAAGAGGTAGATACATTACGTAGTGGATGAAAAGTATAAGGCACCCTGTTTTTGTATCTTCTTCACTAGAGCAGTTTTATCTTGCTATTTATTATCACTAAAGTTTGTGTTACTTTTCTCATTGGCTCTAAAATTGTGCTTCGGAAATTTTATTTGATTAAAGCACTTAATTATTTTCTGCGAGATAGACGCTCTGACGGTATCTTAAATAATCTAAGTCATTAAACTTAAATTTTTGACACAAGTAAATATGTCTACCTAAAAACTAATTGCAAAAGCTGTCTTAAAAACAAAAATATAAGAATATTTTTTTAGTTGGTTGTTGAAAAAGTTGTGATCGTGGGAGATCGGGCTATTTTTTCATCTCGAGGATAATAGCAAAGACAACGTACTTCAAGAATAGCGCGAAGGATAGTGCTCTTGGTGTTGTGTGGAAAGCTTACAGAGGGCAACACTGATTTTGGTGCGACAAATGTTGAAGCCGTTTTTAATAGACTTTTTTGTCTTGATTTCGAATCCGTAGGTATAAAGTTTTCATCTGCTCCAGATTTTGAGAAAAACGAAAACGTGATAAAACTCTTCACTTGGGCTTAAAGTAAAGCCAGAAATCTCGACTACTGTCCCTTATTGTGGTCACTTATAGTCATTTATTGTACAACAAAAAATATTGGATCAAAAGATTTTGTTAAAGTCAGTTTTTGCTGTTAATTAAATGACTATAAGTGACGCTTGGGTTGTGGTTTTCAAGGCCTTTAATGCAACCTGGCTGTCACAATTACAAACATCTAAAGCATATGCCGTCCATATGAAGTTACCCTACGTCGAACCACGCTGGAGTCATTGAGCCGTATCAATGTCACTCTATGCTGAGTCCCCTGATTAGCAATATTGAAGGGAATGCGACGGCTGATGAGATGGCCATAAACGGCTCAGAGATGCTAATAGAAGAAACGCATAGCTCCGTACTGCCACCGTTTAGTGATCGCGTTAAGAAAACTGATGAATGCACCGTGGCCGCGACTAATGACTTTTGGAACAAACGGGAAGACTGTGACGTCAAAAGATTATTACGGCAGTGGCTTAGTAGGAAAAAGACCGAGGGACACACTGAGACTGAATAGATATGCAGAGACACTTTGCTATAGCACCAATGCACAGTGGGCTGAAAGGAGAGCATGTGGTCAAAATAAAAAACATCCTCTTGGGATTAACATTTTTCGGAGATTGTTTTTTCAGTTTAAAGGTAAATATATACATTTTTACGGAAAATTTATGCAATTTTGAAGTGAAAATTCTTTGTGTATATTTGGCAGTAAACGCAAACATCGATGTAACGAAAAACGATTTACTCATTGGGATCTACTTATCAACAATTTAACCAGAGTTTGCAGAATTTTATTGAGTATGCAGTTTAATAGCACAATAAATTTTAGTAGAATAAAATATAAGTTTTAAGATCCTAAAGAATCGAGATGATTTTTGATAATTTTTTTTCAGAATGTATTACGCAATTTATACCTTGAAAAAAAAATTCGAACATTTAAAAAATTTCATTAATTTTCCCTAAAAATATATATACCTCTATGCCTTTCATTAAAAAAAAGAATCACTGAAAAAGGTTTATCCCAAGAGTATTGACCACAGGGTCTCATTTCAGCCCACTGTCCAATGCTTCAACGGTAGCGAATACCAACAAATACTCTCTGCAGAAGCTGAGGATGAGGAAGAATCAATAGACCGCTTTCTGTTTCGTTTTCCAGGTCTACAGACGAAGCACCTCAAGAACTTGGGTTCACGCTTCTTCAGCAGTCTGTGCGAGATAGCGGAGGTGAAACTTTTGGATCTACTTGGCTTCATTAGGGATAGTAATTCGTTCAGTAGAATAATGACCTGAAGCTACTCTCTCGATTATAGGTACGTGCCTCCTCATGACACTTGCTTAAAGAGGGTACTCCGTATCCGAGTGATGGAAAGGAATATTCCACACACGCCCTCCTAACCTAAACTACCTTCCATATGCGCGCCAGTTGCACTTCTATTTTCAGCCTTAAATAGTGTATTCGAGGTGGTATACTCGTTTATATACAATGGAAATTAAAACAAAGTTTATAGTCTGAAATAATATTAGATTCATAGTAAGAGAAGAAATACATATGTACTCAAAAACCATAAAAATAATAAGATTGATTTTCCATAACATTTATGGAGCTACCCTCGTACCCAGTTATTTCTTAGTATGCCACCGCAACCATTATATTTGATTGATTATTTTCTGCAGAAAATAATCATAGCAATATAAAATTTCCAGTCGCCAGCCAGTGTTGCTGACACAATCACTCTTCACCGCACTTATCTTTGTATGTTCGTTCGTACATATGTACATATTAGAGGGCTGCATGAATTCATTCAAAACGGCTTGTGAATTATGCATATACAAAACGAATGAATGATTTTGGCATCAAATTTTTTTGAATTTGGGTGTATACCTATTCATATATGTATATGTGTCGACACCACAATATTCAAACAAAGTGAAAATAAATTGAATTGAAATAAATGACAATTTCTTGTATGAATATGCAAAAAAATTTTCTCTATGTACATACATATGTATATATGTATGTATTTACTGCTGTGCAGCTACTATAATACGAACAAATTTGTTTGTAGAAAAAAGCTTTAACCAAAATGAGTTTGAATTATTTGAATGTTTTTCATTCATTCATTCACATTCTTCCATTTGAAGGTAAAAAATTTAAAACAAAATGTACATTCATAACTTACAAAATTCCAAACGCTGAGTGTTTTGTATGTGAAGTGATATATTCAAAACTACTGTACTCTGTTTGGCTACATATGTACATATATACAGCATAAATACATACGTACATATGTACGTATTATAACAATGTACGTATGTATGTGTGAACAAATATACTTTATGCATTTGTACTACTAAAGTGAATATTTTCCGTTGACCTGTTTACGAGAAAATATCAAATGAAATGAACTCGAAGAGATACACTTAGCAGAAGGACAGCATATAAGAATGTTAAGTGTGTGTTGAAGTGTTTGTCTATATGCATTGTTGACAGTAGTCGTACGCTATTCGCATGTGAACAGACTCCGATGGTAATGTGCGAGAAGAAATAGTGTGGGCACTGATATTACTTAAATGAGCGTAATGGTTTTGAGTAAGTATTTCAGTTATGATGAGATTATTAATGAATTGGCATTACGCTTCAACTAGTTACATTGTTCTCAATAAGTCCTGTTGACCTATTTGATGGATTACAAAGCCATCCACTCGAGTATGTCGTTCTATGCGCCGGATGCGCAGAGTGCTGGGTTGTGTGGAGAAATAAAATAAATTCTGAAATGTCAATTGATAGTGGAAACTCTTTAATTAAGAGCTTCTTACATGGTTTTGAAGGTTTCTAAAATCAAAATAAAAATAAACAAATGCTCATGCGAACTCAGTGTGATGCAATAAATAATAATAAATTATTAACTGAGTACTTATGTTCTCAGTGTTATAGATTTTTAAAAGTCTAGCGAAATGTAAAAAACAATATATTTTATAGAAACAACAGAAACACCCTTTCTGACCAGTTTTGGCTATATTGCTTTTGTTTTTAATGTTTATTATAGAGCTTTTCATGTAGATGTGCAATAAGGTTTTATTTTTCCAAAAGAATTTTCATCTCTTGAAAACTTTATTTCAAATTATTTAATAACACAGTCTTGTGATATTCTTTCCCTTAAAAAACGAGTTAGTAATTTGGGGAGGTAACAGGCACTAGGCTACGAAAAAATTAAAAAAAAATGCCATCACGTATGTAAATATTCCGTTAAAATTTTAAAATTTGAATATACTTTTAAGAGGATTGTTTGAAAAGTAGAATTTTATAAAATGAGAGACCAGTTATCAGGGACCGTAACAGTTATGAATTTTATTTAAAAAATCACTGTTTAACAATTATTTTTTGGCTTTTATTTAATTACTTCTTAAATAACAGTTTTTTAAGATTTTTATTTTATAAATCCAAAATAACAATTATTTTTGGATTTTTATCTAAATAATCTGCAAATAACAGTTATTTTTTATTTTTAAATTATATATTTCTTAGATAACAGTTGCTGAGCACTTATATCTATAAAAGTCATCAATATAAATCAGTAACTGACTTTTATTTTTAAAATCATACTAATAAAAGTTATTTGTATAAGTAGTAGTAAACTTTGGTTCTCCATCACCTTCTTAATTGCGAAAAACGATAATGACTTTTATACGTGTGATTTAAAAAATAAAAGTCGGTGACTGATTTTTATTGATGACTTTTATAAATAAATGTCTAATTTAGAATATTTTCTAGGTGTTTGAATGTTTTTTCCACCGGTTTATAAACTTAAATTTAAATTATTTAATGAATTTAATGAATTACACTGGATCACAAATTTTAGTTCAATTTTTGTTCTCCAGACGCCACTAACCAATTCCTATGTAGAATTGCTCACTAAAGTTTTCGAAACCAGTTTTCAAGTTATTCGAAAAATTGAAAGTTTGAAAAACCGGTTCCCGATTTTGAAATTAAGAAAAAACCGGATAAAGCGTTTTTATTTTACATAGTTTTCATATCGTGCTTTTGTTTAGTTCAGTATGAGAACAAGCTGTAATATCGCGAACAAAAGAGCTAAGCGGGAACAAAAGCATTGAGAACAGTTTGAACGGACAAAAATGAGCACAAAAGGTTCGGGAACTTTTCCGTAAAAACAAAATGCAAACAAAACTCTCGGGAACGTTCCCAAGAAGAGCAGAATGTGAACGAAACTTTCGGGTACGTTTTCAAAAAGAAAAAAATGAGAACGAAAGTATCGAGAACGTTTTCAAGGAGAATTAAATAAGAACGAAAGTCTGGAGAATGTGCTTTGAGAACTTAACTTTATGAATATGAAGGGCGGCTGCGTGTTTGGATGAATAGTTGTTTCAGTGAAAACCATAATTGTTAATTCTAAGCCAGAGTGTAAAGCTGGATCATTTCAAATTCCAGATCGTTTATCATTAGGGGCAATGTCCAACAATTTTTAATTTTCTGTGCAAGAAAGGTGCGTGTCTTCAGTCTTTCCTTGACTTAATTTGCATAATTGCTTTTCAGTACATATTTGATTAACTTTAATATTCTAACCTTTCAAACTAATGAAGCCCGGTGAGAAAAATTTTGTTATCCATTCTTCGCGAATAGTTCTTAGGAGATTTATTCCCGTTCGTTCTTTGTCAGAAAGTACCAAAATGGTTCATTGAGAGAAAGTTCCTTAGACTTTTGTTCCCGTTTTGTTCTTTCCGGAGACTCTTGTTCGCATTTTGTTCTCTTTAAGAACATTCCACAGGGTTTTGTTCTTTATAATTCCCATTGTGAACGGTTTCGACAATTTTGTTCTCACGTTCGTTCTTATGAAAACATTCCCGAAGTTTTTGTTCTCATATCGCTTAGGGTTTTTAAGCTCTCTTGGGAACACAACTACGAAAACGACATTTAGTTTCGATCATATTTTGTGCTCGGGCCCTGGTTATTTAAATTTTTTTTAATACCTAATTGCATTTTTCTGAAAATTTTCGGAGTGCTTTGATGTGCCTACTGGCAATCGGGAGGTACACGGTTCAATTTCTGATCCTTACAACATCAACAAAGTTTTTTCAAATAGCGGTCGCCACTCGGCAGATATTGGTAAACCTCGAAGTGTACTTCTGGAATAAAAAAGCTTCTTCGGAGGTGGAGTATATCTCTCCATTTATGGCACAACATCAAGAAGTAGATCACGAATTGGAGGAGAAGCTCGGCCAAACACGTGGAAAACGTTTAAGCACCAAATATTAATTTGTTGACATCAAATATAAGTAATCTAGGATATAATTTTAAAACTATTTAGAGGTTTCCTTAAATTAAAAAAAAACCTTGAAAACTTCGAAAAACTCAAAAACATTTATTAAAAGGTCAAGATTTGTATGAAATGGAAACGACCGGTATGTTCAATAAAAAATCAGGGTTATTCGATATTCGAAAAATAAAGATTTCAAAAAAACGCCAATAGGCATCCAAAAACACGGTGGTAACTGTTTTGGAAGAACCGAGTCAATCACACTACTCTTATAACTCTTACTACCATTTGGAATATTTTGTTTTAGGTTTGTGAAGAGGGCTGCCACCTGTTTAAGATGTTAAATTAAATTTTTGGCGCCATGCAGGTTCACTACTATATATTATATAATATACCACTTCAAAAAATCAATAACCAACTATGTCTACAATTGAGTGTAACTATTCTTGGAATGGAGTTGAACATTGTTCTGTTTAGTATAAAAATTCTTAGCAGACCTTAATTTCTGCCAACCGATCATTACACAATTCGTACAAATTAATGCAGCTATTTAGCCACATTTTGTTAAAATCACGCTTTTTCCTGTTAGCATATTTAATTAGCTGCGAATTGCGACACATTTTCATGCTTGTGTGCACTTTTGCTACATTTCAAACCCCACTTTGCCGAAAATGTTGCCACGTAGCCGGCTTTTATATTTAAATTTGAAAGCAGAATAATATTAAAATTTTTCATTTCTATGCGCAATTGCCTTACTACCAACTCAAACAAAAATTATGTGTTGTTGTAAATAATTGTATTAATTTGGGGTACTTATATGCGCATATAACGCGTACACGTGCGTATGTACATTAGGGTGGTCCAAAAATGCATGTGAAAAAGTAAAGTCGGAATTTTTATGCTCTCACCCCCTAGGATCGTTCTATACCGAAAAAAATTATACCCTTACTTTTTTATTTTGAAATCAAAAATTATTTAGAGGTCGCTCAAAGCGCCCAAAGTTTTCTAGGTATTTTATATGGGGAAAAACAATTTTTCGTAGTATAGTTAAAAATCAATATTTTTCTACCATAAAACTCTGTTTATCTATAGGAAATTCCCAGTAATAATACCCAACTGTCTATTTAACCATTTTTTCATCGCGACTATAATTTATAGGTCCGCGAAAAACCCCGAAAAATGCAATGGGGCGACCAATAAAAATATCGTTAGTATTTACAAATGGTTAAATAAACAATTGGGTGTTATTATTGAAAGTCTCCTGAAGAGAATCAGAGTTTGCCGATTGAAAAATATTGATTTTCAGGAATTCTATACCATTTCTACGAAAAGTTGCATTTTGCCCATATAAAAATACATGGAAAACTTTGAGCACTTTGAGCCACCTCCAAATACTTTTTGATTTTAAAATAAAAAATAGGGGTATACTTTTTTCGATATAGAACAATTCTAGGTGATGAGATCATTACAATTCCGACTTTACTGTTTTTAGGTCACCCTAATGTACATACGTGTGAGAAAACTTTTATACGTAAGTATAACAATATTGAGTATGAAAAAGTTAAAATAAATTGTGTGTGAAATTAGTATTTTTTTCTTTTTCCTTTTTGACCTAATTTTTAAAAGCAAACACAAACACACACATACAACGGTATAACGTTATTAAAGCCAAGCAAATATGTGTAACTTTTTGTTTGAATTATAAATTAATTTAATTTTGCACGCACACAAAAAGTTGCTTCGCTGTGATGAGAATAAAGAATAGTAAAGGTGGAGATAGAATAAGAAATAAAGGACATCTTAAGGACGCCTTTAAATGTCATAGATAGCTATTAGTGTTCGTAGTATACAAAAACGAAAAGCTTTAGCAAATTGTAAGCCCAAAAAATAGCCTAATTCTTAGCGAATCCAATCGCTTATACTTTTCAGGTCACCCCAACTGTTCTGCTTCTTTAATTTTTTTGAATAGATGAAATGGTTCGGATACCTTTTTGTTACTTCCCTTTAGGAAATGCTAGCATTCCACCATACTAGACGGACGCATACCGCAGAATGTAAGAAAAGTTTTTTTTTTTTGACAACCCAATTATTTTTAACATAAAATGTTATTGGAAGGAAGTATTCCCCTTCGCTGATTGCAGAAAGTCTATGCGAACACTCCACATACTGCTCATAAAATGAATGCAAAAACCTTTACCAAAGCTTCTTTTGGAATAAATATAGAAACATTTAAGAGAATTTTTTTCATTTAAATTATGTTCGGTGAAACGTAAATTATTATAGCGATAAAGACTACTACAATTTTATTTCCAAGCGAAAGCTTTACTGACAGCTTATGCTAAAAGCGAGTAGGAGACAAAAAAAAGGTTTCCATTTTACTTCCAAGAAGTAGCATTGCTCATTTTCCTAGATGGTTTCTTCAAAACCACTACTATCCGCTACTCTGACACACTGGTCTCCTTCTATAAACTTTGCATACACACACACACATATGTAAGTACTTTAAAGCGTTCTGAGCATTCACTTTAACTTTTTCTTTAACTTACCTAACGCCTTGCGTATCCTTTGTGGTATCGGCAGCATCTTTCAGTTGTCTTGGGTATCAGCAAAACGTTTCAACTATGCAAAGTATGCTTCGTCTTTGAAGTGAAATCGTGCGATACCCAGCGTTTACAACAACAACAAGTTCAAAAGCACTAAAAATTGCCAGAATGTTTGAGTCTGGTGGTGAACAATGAGCGTGAATGCGAAAAAGGTTTTCCATTTGAAAATGTTTGATAAAATCAGTTGAAAGTTTAGGAGAATATTTAAGACAAATTTGCCTAAGGTAACGTCAAAGAGTTCTTGGAATACTGGATGCAGGCAAGCTTTGAGAGGAAGCAACTGAAAAGTGATACTTTTAGTTTCAACTCCAATTTAAATATTTGCTCTAAACCTTGAACAGGAATTTAATTTCACAAGTTGCTGGGTTCTTACAAGTTTTTCACTGTAAATTTCTTAGTTATTAACTAGTCAACTTTTGCCAATGAATTTTAAAAATTAATGGTTTTCTCCGAACTGCTATACAGCAGTGATACATGGAAGTGTGTGATGAAGAATCTGATGATTATCACAAGGCGAAAAGGTACCTGAAAAATTAGCTAATTTTTTTTTAAGCACATCACTGAGAAAAAAATCAACCAAATTTGGTTAACTAGGCATGTTCTGCAAATTGTACAATTTCAAGTCGGTGCGATTCGCAAGGTATTAACGTATATTTGTAATCAAAACTTTAAATGTTTCAATTCAATTGTTTCAAATCCATCGATTTAGTGCCAAATTCAGAGATACAAAACCAAAAATTTTATTATTATTTTAACACGTTGCCTCTGATGAGATTTGAACCTGCATCTTCTGAAAGTTAGCAAATAATTGCAAGCATCTCTGCACTGCTCAGCTACAGCCGCTTTATAAATGTGTCTTCAAATGTTCAACTTTTAATTTGGTTCTGCACTTCACAGATACTTTTTCGTAATTAAGAAAAACGAAAAAAAGAAAAAAAATAAAAATCTTGTTCGTACTCGAATCTGCCCGAAACCAACAAATAACAGCAAGCACCTCTACACGTTCAGTTGTTTTCAAATCTTCAACTTGAATCACATTTCTTAAAATCGGTGTACTTACTATAAAAAAACCAAACAATAAATTGGTTGAAAAAAATCATTGTACTTTTGGCTCAGTGTACATGAATATTTCTAAGAACTTTAACTGGATTGAAGGCACTAAAGCTATTGTCAGTGCTTTTAAAAACAAAGGACATTCTTTCAGTAAATTATAGTTCCATTTCATGGTGACATATTTAGTCCACAGCTTTTTAAATTTTTTATACCTTCTCAATAGAAAGGTGCGCGAGACTAAATATTCAATATCCGTCCCGCACATACCGATATTCAGTATTTTACCGCTGAATGCGTGGATTTCGATATACCATTTTTATTTGCAAATAACAAATTTTATCAAGATCCTGAAAATAGGCCCTTCAGCGGCGACATTTTCATAAGATTTTGAAGCAGAATAAATGCAGGAGGTTACTAGAAAAATATGCTGAACAAGGGAAAAATTCGTAACATAATTCATGCAATTTTACCCTTGCGACTTCCCAGTTTGCCTTGGTGAAAAAGTATTTTTCCTCTAACCAAAAGCAGTGGTTTTCATTGCAAATCAATGTCGAATATATATTATCTCTATTTATGTCGTCTGATTTTAGGTAAGTTCACAGTGATACTTAACCTGCTCTGGTGCTCTCAGTTCCTCATGACATAACAAGCGCTGGTTAGGGAAAAGTGCACCCAGCTTTAAAACGTTCTTCATTACCCAATAAGCAGTAAGTAGGCCTATAATAATTCTTACTTCGGGCCAGGTAAGTTTAAATAGTGCTTTAGTTATCCTTATTGATATTATAGTGTACTTGTGCAAGTAATGTTAAGCTTGTTTCTTTGTTAAGAATAGTAATTCCGTCAAACAGAGCTCGATGGAAAGTCGATAAAAAGTTCCTGTGCCTATAAACCCTTCATTACCCATGACTCTACTATGCTCCGGTATCCAAATAAGGTAAGCCCGGTTCCTGAATGCCGTAATTACTAAGAGTTGAAGGCAAGCCCACAGCAGCTTTAAGGTGACCTTGTGTGCAAAAAAATGAGACCAAAATTAAAAAAAAATTATAATATTTGAGTATTTATTTGAAAAGGACTTTTTCTGCCAACCCACTCGCGAAATATTTACTAACACGTTAAATTTCATACAAAATAGATTTAATTAAATAAACTGATGGGTGAAAGTCGGGCCCTTGTCCGATCTTAGACTAAATTGTATACATATGTATCAGGGTTGTTGCGAATATTCGCATTCGCATTCGCAACCGCGGAGCTTCCGCATTAGTTTTAACATTCGCATTCGCAATAATCAATGCGAAGCTTTTGCGAATGCGAATATTGTGCAACAGCGCTGATAAAACGCATACATATCTGGCAAACAAAATGACAAGAATTTTTTTCCCATTCTTTTGTAATTTAAAGTCAAAGAGTGAGATCCTTCAATAGGTATTTCTAGCGGCAATGTTCAACGTCTAGCTAACGGGTGATTTTTTAAGAGCTTGATAACTTTTTTTTTTAAAAAAAACGCATAAAATTTGCAAAATCTCATCGGTTCTTTATTTGAAACGTTAGATTGGTCCATGACATTTACTTTTTGAAGATAATTTCATTTAAATGTTGACCGCGGCTGCGTCTTAGGTGGTCCATTCGGAAAGTCCAATTTTGGGCAACTTTTTCGAGCATTTCGGCCGGAATAGCCCGAATTTCTTCGGAAATGTTGTCTTCCAAAGCTGGAATAGTTGCTGGCTTATTTCTGTAGACTTTAGACTTGACGTAGCCCCACAAAAAATAGTCTAAAGGCGTCAAATCGCATGATCTTGGTGGCCAACTTACCGGTCCATTTCTTGAGATGAATTGTTCTCCGAAGTTTTCCCTCAAAATGGCCATAGAATCGCGAGCTGTGTGGCATGTAGCGCCATCTTGTTGAAACCACATGTCAACCAAGTTCAGTTCTTCCATTTTTGGCAACAAAAAGTTTGTTAGCATCGAACGATAGCGATCGCCATTCACCGTAACGTTGCGTCCAACAGCATCTTTGAAAAAATACGGTCCAATGATTCCACCAGCGTACAAACCACACCAAACAGTGCATTTTTCGGGATGCATGGGCAGTTCTTGAACGGCTTCTGGTTGCTCTTCACTCCAAACGCGGCAATTTTGCTTATTTACGAAGCCATTCAACCAGAAATGAGCCTCATCGCTGAACAAAATTTGTCGATAAAAAAGCGGATTTTCTGCCAACTTTTCTAGGGCCCATTCACTGAAAATTCGACGTTGTGGCAGATCGTTCGGCTTCAGTTCTTGCACGAGCTGTATTTTATACGGTTTTACACCAAGATCTTTGCGTAAAATCTTCCATGTGGTCGAATAACACAAACCCAATTGCTGCGAACGGCGACGAATCGACATTTCACGGTCTTCAGCAACACTCTCAGAAACAGACGCAATATTCTCTTCTGTACGCACTGTACGCATTCGTGTGGTTGGTTTAATGTCCAATAAAGTAAACTGAGTGCGAAACTTGGTCACAATCGCATTAATTGTTTGCTCACTTGGTCGATTATGTAGACCATAAATCGGACGTAAAGCGCGAAACACATTTCGAACCGAACACTGATTTTGGTAATAAAATTCAATGATTTGCAAGCGTTGCTCGTTAGTAAGTCTATTCATGATGAAATGTCAAAGCATACTGAGCATCTTTCTCTTTGACACCATGTCTGAAATCCCACGTGATCTGTCAAATACTAATGCATGAAAATCCTAACCTCAAAAAAATCACCCGTTATAAAGAGAATCGACTGTTTGCGAGTTAAAAGATAACCTTTAATTAGGTAAGAATTATGTAACTATCGAATATTATTTGCTAAAGGTCTGTTGAAAAACTGGATGCATCGCTAGCGAAGAGTAATTAATTGAGACTGCCTGCAACTAGGAAAAGTCGAGCTCAGCTAATTAAAAAACGAATTACAAGCTATTCATTACAGGTGAACTTTTTCATGAAGTCACCCGGGAACTAAGCAGATCATCGTCGGTGATTCCAATAATTCAAATTATTCTAAAAAACGGGGTGCTTTTTAACAATATAACAAAATTTTTGATTAATTCGGCTGGCAGCCTCGATTTCCAAAACAGAATTTTCTTAGAAATTTTCATTCCTAGAAAATAACAATTTATTTACTACATCGACCATTTTAGAACCTCGCTATAAGCACACATTTTTCAAACTGGTCACAGAAGAAAAGATTAAAAACGAATTACAAAAACTAAAATCGAAAAACGCTGATGACGTTACAAATTCTGAACAACCAAAAGAATGAGAATGGAGAAATTTTTGGAAAACAATGGTGTTTAAACAACGATCTTGCCATGATGCTAGATTGTGACGATGAAAGTCAGGAGGATACATCCGATATTTGCAGCCCCGCTGCAATTCTCAAAAAGGAATTATTGCACCGCAATAAAAAAAAATATAACTGAAAGTCCTGGTGCAGCGTCAATCGAAAAGAATTTACAATTTTGTCTCAAGGTTTTCAAGTTTGTCGCCTCTAACGAGTAATCACTAATGGCGCAGGTTTCATTTACGACCCTTTAAGAAACAGGCTGTAACCCGAAAAGGCGGCAACATTTCTTTTTATTAAATACTATGTTCCGATTTTTAAATTTAAGTACTAAAAAAAATTCATTATTAAAAATTACTAACAAATTCATTATTAAAAATTACTAACTTTTTCATTTTTATTTACTTAAATCACCTAAATTATGTCTTAAAAATACTTGACATCCACATTCGCATCCGCATCCGCGGATGTTATCTTTTAACATCCGCATCCGCATTCGCATCCGTGGATGTCTAAAATTCCACATTCGCAACATCCCTAATATGTATAATTTCATTAGGGTGATCCAAAAAAAAAAAATTTATTTTTTTCCTCGAAACCATGCTCAAAAGTGTTGTTTAGACGCCAAAATAAGTCTCAGAAAATATGAGCAATATTAATATTAAAAATGTCCGGATCACACTTTTCGATTTCCCATAAGAATAACACAGGAAAAGTAGTTTTTTTTACTTCTGATTTTTATATGTTACGAACGATATGTTTTATTGAAAAGGTCTTGGAGTATTTTTGCAGAGAGTTAAACGCTCTAAAGGTCTGATGTCATTTTTCGATAAGTCAACTTGGTCCAAATTTATTCGAGATCAAAGTGGAATTCACGGATTCTTTCGACTTTAACCTTATGCGTATGTAACGTATACGCCCCGCAGCACTTATTATTAGCCATATACAGCGAGCTAACACATTTACTTGCACGCCTTAACCCTTGTGTGCCCAACCAAATTAATTAACTTTGTTGCCCAACCGGGGTACCTTAGTACCCATTTACGGATTTATATCTTAAAGTATAATCCTGAAAAACAGACTTATTGTGATTTATTTATTGTTAACGAAGATCTTTTTATACAAATCGAACGACAGTTTTTTACACAAAGACCTTTGTAATACTAAGTCCGGTATAATCTGTAATGAGCCAGAGCGTATACTTGCGAATTCCGAGAAGGCCTGGTACATTAAACTGAAAAGCGAAGCAATAAGAGGGTCGCTATGTTCTTTTCTACCTGACGAGTATACTAGGAACACTTTTGAAACAAATACGTATTATATTTAGATACCAGTTTTAGTATGGAACGTCTAATTGGAGCAGCCGGACGTATTGCCTTGCACCTCAGCGCGGTCGTTATAAGAGAGCCGCTCGGATAAAAATTTTCTGGGCTAAAAAGAAAAACAAAATATTTTAAATGCATTTTTCCATATAAAATCAGTCAAATCGTGGGGATTCGGGAGGATTTTAAAAATAATTCCAGGAAAAAAGTTATTTGATAAAATATGTGTGGATGGGTACCCGAGTACTCGGTTGGGCACATAACGGTTGACTAAACATTCATATTATTTAAAGTAATTAAATATCGGCGTCGAATATTTTTTGTTAACAGTAGGTATTCCTCACGCATATGCATAAATATTAAGTTGTTAATGTGGAGAACTATTTAGAATGAATTTCGAGTGTGCCAGTAAAAATTGTACAATTGGAATTTTTGTTTCGCCGTCGTCGCCACCCTATAATCAATGTACTTTTCTTTTCATTTGGTGGCACAACTAAATTACTTTTCCAGGTGTGTTTGTTTTGGCAAGAGGAGCATTTTCACCATTTAATACTAACATTTTGAAGTAGCTCAAATTTTTAAAAAGAAAAAATCGTTAAATTTCCAAATAGCTGCCACAGATATTCTGCATGCTGCCATTATTATTATTTTTTGTTTTGGTGGCACACACTTAAATTTTCATAGACATGTTGCACTTGATGCTAACCTTCATTGCATATAATATTAACATTATAATTGAAAACTTCCCAAATTTATTTAAAAAAAAAGATTATGCTTTTTCGAATGACAATGAAAAAATGCGTGATTTCTATCCTTTTTTGCATAAATTGTTCAACTACTTAATTAATTTTTTATTGTACTCGTTTCTGGAACTCCATTAATTGAAATAAATGCAAGAAGAATGCTTTAGCGTTTTTTTTTCTGGCGAGTGACGTTAAGAATGTCAAATCACCTTTTTC